>NW_026864525.1:0-23471 GCF_026571515.1 Ruditapes philippinarum | reverse complement strand
GTTTAAATAAGTGTGCAGGTCAATGTATCACGAGTTTTTCGTGCGATTCGCCAATGTAGATCAACACGTTTGTTTTATGTGTCAACAAAAAAGATGAATTTTCATTATTTTTATTTCTCTGCATGTTATTCTAAAATTCACCTCAGTTTTCTTCAGAAATTAAGTCTAAATCGATTGTTATTTCTTTCTATACAACTCTTCGAATCTGTCTAACTGAATCAGAAAGCCCGTACTTTAATTGAACTCAGCGAACAACGTTTGGAATACACTGAGATATTTCAAACGACCTTCAGACCCGTCTAACATGGAATATTATCGAGAATTATATTCGAAATAATTATAGATTATTTTTTGAATGAATATAAATTAGGCAAATTTACATGTTTATATCACAGACCATAATTTATAGGCTTTATGACTGTATTGATTTTGACCAGAATTATTGCTTTAACTTGATACACCCATATTTCAACAGGAAACGAAATGAGTAATATGCATGTCATATAATGGTTTGTCTACGACATAGTATCACGTGCCCGAGACTATATAATCTCGTGCAACGACTTAGTAACTCGTGACCACGACATAGTATATCGTGCGCACCACTTAATTATCACGTGCGCACGACTTAGTAACTCGTGGCCACGACAAGTATTTCGTTCGCACGAGATAAATAAACACACACCAATGTAACCTCTATCCTACCGTACAAAAAAGCAAATAAAATCTTTAATAAATCTATATTTGAAAGTTGTTAAAAAATCAATATTTTGCTTGTACACATAAGATCACTAGACGTTAGACGATTTAATATAGTCTATTTATTTTGAATGTTTTACGATATAAGTCAATGCAGGAAGTATAAAGCAACCACAGAAGAAATAATTATTTCAAATAATTCACCGAGCAGTTTTAGAAATCAGATTACTTTTTCTCCAATTTGGAATGTTACGAGCCAGGCGTAACGAGAAAGAAAAGCCAGCAACAAACTTGTAACAATAACAAATTTATTACAGAAAAATTATTAAAGAAAAAATAAAATAACAAATTATCTTTACAAATACCTGAAGTCCAAATAAAAATTACAAATGTCTAGTCTGATCCTGGAATGATCCTTTTTTAATAGCACAGTTAAATCCAAGTTAAATCCAAGAACACTTTAGAATAAATTCCCACAATAAAATCCACAAGAATAATTAATAATCCAAGCTCCAATAAATCACTTAATTTCCAAGTTGAATAATACTCCAAATATATTGATTTCTAAAAGATCACTGATGACTTAATAGATCACTGATGACTTAAAAGGTAACTGATGACTTAAAGATGTAAAGGTAATGAAAAATGTCAATCTATATATATTAACTAAGAAGTTTCTAGAATAGTCTTCCATTTACTACAGTAATCATAATCTAGCAACTTCACCAATAAAGATCATTCCAGAAGTTTCTATCTAAATATAATGCATGAGTTTTCTACAATAGTTAAGAACTTTCTAGTACATACATGTAGTTTATGTTCTAAAAATAGAACAATGATAATATTGGAAAAACCAACTGGTCAGATACAAACTATATACATGTAATATGTTGCATACATAACACTTCCCCTCTTCAAGAAAAAGAAATATGAATGAAATGAAGATTTCTTTTACATAAATCCAAACAATATGACTTGCGAATAATAGGAGAAATGTTAAACAATTTTATACATACAATCATATATATGTGTATTATAAACAATTACAAACAACAATATAAAAAATAAACAATCATAAGATGTAGATGTTAAATGTAAATACTGAAAATATCAGTTTTAGACACGAGAAAGTGCATCAGGGATCAAATTATCTTTCCCTTTAATGTGTCTAATGTCAAGACTATATTCTTGCAAAAACAAACTCCACCTCAACAACCTTTGATTTTTGTTTTTAAGTTTATGCAAGAAAGTGAGGGGATTGTGATCACTAAAGACAACAACAGGCAACTTTGAAGAAGTTAGATAAACTTCAAAATGCTGAATAGCAAGAATAAGAGCAAGGCATTCTTTCTCTATAGTAGAGTAATTTTTCTGATGTTCATTAAACTTTTTAGAAAAGTAACAAACAGGATGGTCAACACCATTGTTGTCTTCTTGGATCAATACACTTCCAGCACCTATGTCACTAGCAGATACAGCTAACTTAAAAGTTTTTATTAAAATCTGGTGCCAAGAGAACTAGTGCACTCTTAAGTTTGGCTTTAAGGCTGTCAAATGCCATTTGACATTTGTCATTCCAAATGAATTTGTTTCTTTTCTTCAGTAAATTTGTCAATGGTTCTGCAATAACCGAAAAATTATTACAAAATTTACGATAATACCCTGCCATACCAAGACATCGCATCAGTTGTCTTTTACAAGTTGGCACAGGAAATTCAGAGATAGCTTTGACCTTAGCTTCTATTGGTTTTACTTTACCCTGTCCCACTACATGTCCTAAAAATGTTAAAAATTGCATGACAAAATTCACTTTTTGCAAGATTAACTGTCAATTTAGCATCACTAAGTCGGTCGAAGAATGCTCTATAGTTTTGAGATGTTCCTCCCATTCATCAGAGTAGATGATTGCGTCATCAATGTATGCGTCACATCCGTGTAGACCAGATATTACCATGTTTATTAGCCTCTGAAAAGTTGCTGGTGAGTTTTTCATACCAAATGGCATAACTTTATATTGATACAAGCCGTCTGGTGTTACAAAGGCTGATATTTCTTTAGCTCTATCAGTAAGTGGAACTTGCCAGAATCCTTTTAGAAGATCAAACTTTGTTACATACTTTGCTTTTCCAATTTTGTCAATACAGTCATCAATTCTTGGTATAGGAAATGAATCAGTTTTTGTTACAGAGTTCACTTTACGATAATCTGTACACATTCTATATGTTCCATTTGATTTCGGTACAAGAATACATGGAGAGCTGTAATTGCTTTGACTTGGTTCAATAAAGTCATTATCCAATAAATACTGAACTTCTTGTCTTAGGTACTTTTGTTTTACAGGATTTGTTCTATATGGATGTTGTTTAATTGGTTCAGAGTTTTCAAGAATGACGTCATGATGTATTTTATCAGTCCGTGTGGGAATATCAGGAAATAAATGTTCATATTCATAAATAAGCTGTTTCAGTTCATCTCGTTTCGACGGTTCTAAGTGAGCAAGTTTTTCATCCAGATTTTTCAGAATATCAGAGTTTTCAAGCTTTGCTGAACCAGGATCAGACTTTTCAAAATTTTCATAACTATTAGATTCAACTGAACATTGATTTTGTGGAACAGAGTTTACAAAAGATATAGGTTTACTAATTTGCTATCTCTGTCAAAATATTCTTTTTAACATATTTATGTGACACATTTGTTTTTGCTTTCGCCTCCCAGGAGTATTAATAATATAATTAAGGTCACTGACTTTTCTTTTCAATAGTATAAGGACCAAAGTATCTTGCCTGTAATGGTTTTCCAGGTATAGGTAAAAGAGCAAGTACTCTATCACCAGGGTTAAAACTTCTTTCCTGAGCATTCTCATCATACCTTGATTTCATTTTACTTTGTGTTGATTTTAAATTAAGCCTAGCTAACTCACATGCATTAGTCAACCTATTTCGAAAATCTGATACATACTGAAGCAAATTTAAAGATATGTCATCTTCAGACAGGAATTTCTCTTTTAGAAGTTTTAAGGGTCCTCTGACAGTGTGACCAAATACTAATTCAAAAGGGCTGAAGCCAAGAGATTCTGAACAGATTCTCTTACAGCAAATAACAATAAATGGATGCCTTCATCCCAGTCTTTTTCAGTGTCAAAACAATATGACCTTATCATATTTTTCAGAGTCTGGTGAAATCTCTCTAATGCACCTTGACTTTCAGGGTGATAGGCTGAAAGACCTATATTGAGTAATTCCTAACTCATGCATGACCTGCTGGAAAATACCAGACATAAAGTTTGACCCTTGATCAGACTGTACTGATTTAGGTAAACCAACAAAAGTGAAAAATTTCACAAGAGCCTTAACAATAGTTTTGGCTTTAATATTCCTTAAAGGAATAGCTTCAGGGAAGCGCGTAGAAGCACACATAATAGTTAATAAGTACTGAGAACCTGATTTAGTTTTTGGTAATGGACCTACACAGTCAATAATAACTCTACTAAAAGGTTCATCAAATGCAGGAATAGGCTGTAAATGAGCTTTAGGTATTGTCTGGTTAGGTTTTCCAACCATCTGACAAGTATGACAAGATTTACAGTACCTAGATACATCTGCTTTAAGGCCAGGCCAATAAAAATGACTGAGAATTTTATGGTAGGTTTTATTAACACCTAAATGACCTGCCATGGGTGTTTCATGAGCCAAGCTTAATATTTCCTGGCGATATGATTTAGGGACCACAATTTGGTGATTAACTGTCCACTCCTCTTTCAGCAGGGACATCGGGCGGTCGCCATTTTCTCATTAAAATCCCATTCTTTTCATAATAACAAACAGGGACTTGTAAAGCTTCATCTTCACTAAAAGCCTTTTGAAAAAGGACTGAAATCTCAGGATCATTTTGTTGTTCCTGGATAAGCTGTGACCTTGACAGCGTGTCATGACCTTGATCTTTAGATCTTGGAGTAGAGAAGTCAGATATTGAAAAATCTGTCTGAGTTTCAGGCAGAGTAGGAGTGTGAGAAAAATTTATTTCATCAAAAGACTGACCTATAAAAGTATCAGCTAAGTCAATATCTGAACAAAAATTGTCTTCTTGAATGGCCTTCTTAGCCATAGCTCGAGTAACTGCACATGAAGGGTAAAGGTCAGGAATTTCCTGCTCAATGGGATCAGGTATCTGATCCACACAAGGAGTGTCAGTTACAAGTGGATTAACCACTACCTTATCTCCAGCTAAGTCATTACCTAGCAATAAATGAACACCTTTAAAGGGTAAGAAAGATCTTATACCTACAGCCACCGGCCCAGTTACCAAATCTGAGGACAAATACATATTATGGAGAGGGACATTAGAAAAACCACACTCTACACCCTGAATAAGGACACTAGATCCAGAAGAAGTCTTCTCAGAAAAAGGCAGTGTATCTGCTAAAATAAGAGATTGAGAAGCTCCTGTGTCTCTTAAAATTGTAATAGGAGTAGGTGGGCAAGTATCACCGATAAGTGACACGGAACCTTCCGAAAGGAATGGTTCATAAATCTCCATTATAGAATCAGACTTGGGTTCTTTGACCTTCAAAATTGCATTGTTATCAATACAAGACTGAGGTTCAGACCTTGAAGTGGTAAGACCTGTGGGTTTGGCCTCATCACGTTGCTGTTGCCTCCTTTTTAAGGTAAAGCAATCAGAAATAAGATGTCCAGTTTTCTTGCAATAATTGCATGTAGGACGAGATAAGGGATTATGACCTTTATGTTCATCAGATGACTTTGGTTTGGGAGTATTTGACTGACTAGATGAGCCAGATAAATTACCAGAACTGAACTTGGAATTAAAATGTGAGGGTGTGGACTTCCCTTTATTTAAAAATGAGACTTTGTGGGTTAAAGAATAATCATCAGCTAGACGGGCAGCTTCTTCCAAAGTTTCTACCTGTTTTTCATCTAAGAAAGATTTAACATCAGAGTGAATGCAACGTTTAAACTCTTCAACTAACATGAGCTGTCTGAGCTTTTCATGACTTTTATTAATTTTCTTAGATAGACACCACCGATCAAAAAGTTGTTCTTTTTCTCTTGCAAATTCGACATGGGTTTGACCAATTTCTTTCTTAGAATTTCTGAATTTTTGCCTGTAGGCCTCTGGTACTAACTCATAACCTTTCAGAATTAATTCTTTTACATTATCATAATTAGAGCTTTGTTCGACAGTAAGTTGTGTATAGATTTCACGAGCTTTACCAATTAAGACGCTCTGTAAAAGTAATGTCCAGTGCTCTATTGGCCATTTTAAATTTTCAGCAACCTTTTCAAAATGAAGAAAATACTTATCAACTTCTTTTTCTTGGAAAGGTGGAACAAGCCTAATATTTTTAGTGACATCAAATTTTGAATTTATTCTATGTTCAAACTGATTTGTTCTCTCTTTGATTTCTAATTCTCTCATTCTTAACTGAAATTCTCTCTCTTCTCTTTCTTTTTCTAATTTTCTCTCTTCTCTTTCTTTTTCAAACTGCCTTTCCCTATCTTTTTCTTCCCTTTCTTTTTCTAACAGTCTTTCTTCCCTTTCTTTTTCTAACTGTCTTTCTTCCCTTTCTTTTTCTAATTGCATTTTTTCTAGTTCAAATTTAAATTGAAGTTCAAGCTCTTTTATCTTAATTTCTGGGTTTGTTTCAACAATCAGAGAAAGTGCATCTTGTCCAAAAATATCCTCATCCACAAAATAATGAATCAGAAGATTTTTAATTTCTTGTTTACGCATTGAAGATTTAATTTCTAATAAATTATAATTTTTTGCAAGATCGAGCAAATCAGTTTTCTTAGCCAAATCTAATACCTCCTGGGAAGGGTCAGCTACAAACTTTTCTAAATTAAAAGACATGACTGCTTGCTGCTGGTTTTAAACTCAGAAAGTGATGTGTTTCAAAAATTTCAAAATGAAAGGTACACTTAATAGAACAACTATGATATCAACTCAGATGAGTAAATACGGTAATAATAAAATGTAAAATAAACGGTAATAATTTCAAATAATGTAGCCAAAAAGAAATATTCAAATCCCGGACGAGCCCCCAATTTCTGTTACGAGCCAGGCGTAACGAGAAAGAAAAGCCAGCAACAAACTTGTAACAATAACAAATTTATTACAGAAAAATTATTAAAAAAAAAATAAAATAACAAATTATCTTTACAAATACCTGAAGTCCAAATAAAAATTACAAATGTCTAGTCTGATCCTGGAATGATCCTTTTTTAATAGCACAGTTAAATCCAAGTTAAATCCAAGAACACTTTAGAATAAATTCCCACAATAAAATCCACAAGAATAATTAATAATCCAAGCTCCAATAAATCACTTAATTTCCAAGTTGAATAATACTCCAAATATATTGATTTCTAAAAGATCACTGATGACTTAAAAGGTAACTGATGACTTAAAGATGTAAAGGTAATGAAAAATGTCAATCTATATATATTAACTAAGAAGTTTCTAGAATAGTCTTCCATTTACTACAGTAATCATAATCTAGCAACTTCACCAATAAAGATCATTCCAGAAGTTTCTATCTAAATATAATGCATGAGTTTTCTACAATAGTTAAGAACCTTCTAGTACATACATGTAGTTTATGTTCTAAAAATAGAACAATGATAATATTGGAAAAACCAACTGGTCAGATACAAACTATATACATGTAATATGTTGCATACATAACAGGAATTATTTGGAACTAATGTTGATGTTATGTTTTGTCATGAAAGGCATTCAAATGATTACTCATGTATCTTATGTCAAGGATATGATAATACATTTAAAGCCGAAAAATAATATATACATAATGGTAAAAAGGTTTTAAAGCGAAATATGTAAGATGTATATTTTAAGAGACATTAACCTATCTTTAAAAGAATTGTTAAGAAAGGCTTATAAATAGGAAACTGATCTTATGACATGGCAACGAAAGTGATAATCTTACATCTCTGTTTCACTTGTGCCGTCCGCACCTTCTCCGCTAAGCTGCCTGTCTCTTTGTCCCCTTTCCATTCCTGTAAATTATACATGGCAAAGCATCAATAGTTTTACTCATTCTCATTTCCTTATGCAATCACTGTTATCAGTTTCCTTTATTTCTTTTCAACAGACAATACGTAAATTTTATAGTAATAAAAACAATCCTCCTATAGTATCATGGATGTAGATTAAACGCAAGCAGAAGTACAAATAAATGATACATTGCATGACCCATTCTTGTTCATTGCGTATCTAAATGCTAATGTTAAAATAGCTTCAGCGATACGTTCATGTGTATACAATAATTTTTGCTTAAACTAATGTTATTTCCAAAAAAAAAAAAAAAAAAAAAAAAAACAAAAAAAACAAGAACATAATTCACATTATATTTACAATCAATACAAAAAGGATTAGCTTTGGTAGAATTTTATGTATTTTCCTGATGTTAAGTACATATTAGTACAATATATTGTTATAATATTGTTAAACGCTTCCTCGTCGAACGTACACTTAAATCATACCATATAGTCTTTTCTTTTCTTTAAAAAATATTTTATAATTATATCTAAATAGTGTCGCACATACCAACTAAACTAAGCAAATAAGGTCCGTAGAATCTTAAAACTCTTGCTAAATGTTCCATTAAATATTAACTCTTTGTGACGATTTTAGAAAGTTAACCTTTGTCTTCACTTAGGGCATAAATTTCCGAATGTAAACATAAATTAAAGTTAGTTGCTTGTTACTACTTCATGAAGCGTAAGCATGTTTAAACTGGTTAAAATGCCTGACGAATTATTATTGATTAAATGTACGTAATATATACTAACAAAGGCAATGCTATCGCGATATATATAAAGGATATTTTATGTTGGTTTTGTCGTGACACGGCTAATTTAAATATCCAATTACATTTTGTCGTTCATGATCGGATTTTAATGTAGGCCTGTGATACACTTTTCTTGTAAGTTTCGAATTAAAGAATGTAGTTTCGAATCAAATGATTTTTTTTCTTTTTCCTTTTATGAAATTTATTATAAACTTATTGTATTTTGCAAAAACTTGACTATTATTTGTTATACATGCAAATAACTATGCAAATTGCCCCGGTCACATATTCACGGATAACGCCACAAAAGAGCTACGGTCTAATCGTTTCACGGAAATGTGAACTTCCGTAACCGCTACGGTTCCAGTACGGAAACACAACGGTATGAATACGGAGTTCGACGGATTTACCGCCAAAATGTAGGTAAAAGCCACGAGAGTGACACAGATTGTTACGGACCGACACGGTTTAATACAGAGGACACGAATCAGGACGGAAGCTCTACTGATACACTACGGTCTGCTACGGTATAAGCACGGGTTAGTACGAATAAGTACGGTTTGATACGGAGAAGAACGAATTGCCACGGATCTATACGGACCTTTTATATCTGTTCACAACCTCTTGCATGCTCATTTTCAAAATGCCTCGCGAAAAAAGAACATCTAGAAAACGAATTGCAGAGTTGAATGATTCTGGCGGAGAGGATTCGGCCTCATTGTGTCCGACCCCTGTGACTTATCAGGTCCTATTCTAGTGAATTTCTTGTAGGACGCCGAATTCTCAACAACATGTTCGGCCATGAGAGCCTCATACTGGCCGTAAATGCCAGTCTCTAGTCCACCATCTCCTCTGTCTTCTATTACCTGATTAAATATATATTCAATAATGAAAAATTTTGATCAATACTGCTTCTCTTTTGATTTTAAAATTAGCTGTTTATTTTACAATTACGTAAATTATCGTGATTTTTTATGTTTAAAAAAGCTTGTTTATTAATCTTATTATCACTCAAGGGCCAGCGTCTGATGCTTATTAGACACTTCGTTTTATGTACATATTTACTCGAATTCACGATCCATCTTTTGTGTAAAATATGTATCTTTAAATGTTAGTCTATTACTTATGCGTTGTAGTACGATATATATAAAATATACTTTTATGCATGTCATCAAACAGCTCGACCACTGCCTCCGCATTCTGGGCCATATCAATCTACAGTTGCAGACAGTTAATGGCAAATATCTTTTATTGAATAACATGAAAATGCAAATAATTATGTCTGTTTTTAACGAGATGGTAGTATTTATACCCTTTAAAAAAGTACATGGTACTTAATTAATCCGTACTAAACTGTTGTGGACCGTACTATTCCTTACTATTCCGTTCCGTTTCGTGTCGCAACGCATATAAACCATATAATCTCTGCCTTTCCGTAGTACAACGTATTACGACCCTGACTTTCCGTGACAATGCCGTATTAATCCGTATTAAAATTTTAAAACTTATACGTAGGATAAACGTACAAAAACGTAGTTCTCTGTATCAAACCGTAGAAATCCTTGACAAGTAGAGGCCTTCGAATCAGTACGGACTAGAACGGTTTTCGTACGGACCAGTACGTAGCAGTACGGTTAAATAAGGACTAGTAGGGATACACGCTACGGTTGGTTTTTTCGTAGCAAATTTTGTTTGCATGTTCAAAAATTGTCAAGGATCGCTACGGATATACAAGGACTACTTCGATTGATTACATTTACAATACGGAGAGCTACTGACCAGTACGGGTAGCTTCAGACGATGCCAGAATTAATCCGTGGCTCTTCCGTGGTCGTTTTCCGTGAAAATGTGACCGGTGTATGAAGTCGTACATATTGATATATATGAAATGGAAAAAAAAATGTATTAAGGTGACAACGGAGTCAATTATCACTGAAAATACCTAAAATGAGATTTTTTGCTTAGTAGATTTATTCATCTTTACTGAACACATTCGTGATTTAATTTTGGGAGCAGTTAGTCCAAAAAATGTGTTTTTAAACGTTTTAAAACGGTACCTGTACCATTTTTATCTGCTATTCGCGTAACCTGTCAATTATCGATAACGCTCCGCCCCCTGCTGAGGCAACAATGAGGGAAATCGGTAGTTCCATATATGCGTGAATTACCGGTCCATACTGGTCCATACTACTCGTAATTCATGTATCGTACAAATACCGAATATCGTCTACCTTTTTTTAGCCTTTTTTATAAAATAAGAAATTGTCGGCCAATGTACGTAACATAATGTATGAAACATAAATAAGCTATCGTCGGATACCCACGGCCGAACCATTAACATTTATCATTTATTGCATGTTATGTGACATGATTATCATTCGTGGGTATCCGACGATGAAATAATTAAGCATAGCGGCAAATCACGGGGTTGATTAAAAAATATAGTTGCTAAAATATCCATAATGTGTGAAAATAATTTGTCTGTCCCGTTAATCTGATATATATTACATTGAGTTTATGGACTTTTGTACGAATTCAAGGGCTTGCTTTATATTCAACCTCATTTTCTAACAATGTCAACAAAAACAGACAACATTTTTAATGTGAACGCCTATATGACTTGTGGTAAGGTGTCCCTGACAAATTTCTAATCCATTTTAGGTTGTCTAAGATTTATATCAATTTGGAGGAAAAAATATATAATAATTAATATCCCGTTCTTATTTGTACATCTACCATGGACTTTAAAAGACCGTCAGAAGGTCAGTTTTTTGTTATTTTAGTTTATATTTTAACGGAATTTCATAAACGAATACACAGAGTGACACTGGTATAATATAATAAATGCTGATAATAATAATAATAAACTTTAAAAGTGAAACAATTAAATACCCCGCTAGCGGTGCGCTAATACGTTCCATTTCCCCTCACGGAGTGCCTCACATTTTACCGAAAGTCACGTGACATGTGCGACCGATACCAGACGGACGGTAAATCACGTTAAGATTTGAAGAAATTTCTGTTATAAACTGATATTAATAAGCAACTTTTTAATTGGTCAGATGTCACTATGTCATAAAATGTTGTTAGAGTATGTTACCGCAACTTGTGACCCTCTCTGGTGCGATATGTGTGTATTATGCAATTATTTAGCGTGAAACGTAGGGGTCCGAGAGAGAACAGCCGATTTATGACACTTCGTTTGATGCGGGTCGGACTAACTTTGAATCGGCATAGCTTTTTTAATAATCAAGTAATTAACATGCGGTTTAAAGCACATGAAAGGGAATTCATTTACAGAGGGAACTGTGTCAGGGATTTTTGTTTGCTCAATCAGCGGCTTAATTATCTTTAATTACGTAATATGTATGGTGAAAAAAGTCGCATAAAATGTTTGACGTTACGTAATATTTTTTTGTGAAAAGATAGAAAAAATTTGAGACACGGTTCCCCAGATATTATAAGTATGTTTATTTTCCAAATGTTTGATGACAAAAAAAAATAAAAAATGACTTTGATATGACGATTTAAAATTTTAGGATTTTTATTAAAAATCAATCATTTACAAAGGCATATTTTTCAAATATGATATTTTTTATGATGATCAACGACATTTAATGCACAAAGATTAAATAAATAACAATTATCACTGAAATAAGTTGGTTTAAATGACATTTATGTGAGTACCACGGAAAGTGTCTGTTGTCACCTTAATGAAAATTGTGAAATATAAAAAAATATGCTAGAAATGAAAAATCATGTTTCGAATCATTAAAAGATATAATAAAATATCACTAAAGGAGAACTACAAAAAAAAGTTTGTCCTAGGTTATGAACTTTTAAACTATGTGGGCACAAAACCGTCGTACTTACCACAAGGTCATAGAACACTAATTATTGATTAAATATCGAGATCTATACTATTATTAAATTCATAAGCGTAAATCATAAAATCGATTACTGAAAGTAACGAAAAATCTCCCGAAAATAAAGAAGTCTCGTGAGAGTTTTGCCATACAACTAGCATACTGATGTTTTATAACTATTCATTATTGGTGTTATAACATCATTTGAATTGATTAATAAACTAGCACCTGTCTTTTTTAACCTCTGCAGGTTTTCTTATTTATTATATTAATAATAAGAAATTGATTTCATTACTCAATTAGCAGAAAAAGAAACTTTTAAGGGGCATATTTTAATAAATGGCAACACTTTCATTTTACCACGAATTGGATGTGAAAGTAAATAGATAATCTACTATTTTCGCATATAATTTTAACAGGTCATTGTTTTGTAAACTGGTTGTAAACATGGCTGAGTAGCATTGTGATTTGAGAGAGGTGCCAAAGAGCTTATTGAAAAACTTGTGGGTGATTGGGTACATGCTGGTCAGAAATAAAAAAAATGGATCAAGATTAAGTTTATGGAGCAAATGCACTTCCATATCGTACAATTGCCATTTGGGTGTCAATGTTGAAGGAAAGTAGAACTAATGTTAAGGATGATCCCAGCCCTGGGAGGCCAATGTCCGCCACGTCTGAAAAAGACATCAGCACTGTCAAAGCCATCGTGGATGGAACTCGAGGTAGATAGATTTTAATTAAAATATTTTACTCAAGGATGAGCATAGTATATCTTTAAAGAATATGAGGTAGCACATCAACAATTCTTACTTAAAATTCTATGAAGTAACGTTTGTTACCTATTTTGATGTCCTTATTTGATTATGGAACTAAATCTGTCAGATAAAACATCTACGACTGGATAAAGTAGATGCTATGAACAATATGTTTTCAACGAAAGTCACAATAAGGAACACAGCGTTTCTACATTAGCTCGCCCCTAAGCTGCAGTGACAGCTTTTTAAAAGAAAAGGGGGCTATTTTTCTTACAAATACACCATATTTCTTGACCTTAATTTGGATGATTTTTTTTTCTTTTGTCCTATACAGAAGCTTATAGTTTGTAAGATTATTCGACCGGATATGTTTTTGCATGTGCATTAGTTTACCGCCATTTACACGGGCATAGAATAACATAACATAAAACTCTTAATGGAAACACGTGGAATATGAAACATGATGAAAAAGACAAAGAAGAATGAACTTTAAAACGAATATGTTAACATTTCTGTTTTATTCATTCTGTTTACAATGTTTTGTTCACATTATCAATTAGACAATTTCGATTTGATTGTTCTGTAACCAATGGATACTGTCTAAGCTGCTGTAGAATTATGTAGCAACGACTGCTTATCTAATCGCGGGAATAAGTCATTAAAGGGAAAGTGTTTGTGTTATTTAATGTTATTATTAAAACATTTGGACGTCTTAAAACTCTCTTGTTTCATGTCAGACACTTATAGGGTTTAGAATATTGCCCAAAGCTAATACTGTAACAATATTTAGACTTGGAGTTCAGTTACTTGGGAACGCTGTCTATAGAATTTGCCATTGTTACACACATTTTTGTGGTTTTTATTTGTACTGCAGGGTCTAATAATAAAATTTGGAATTGAAAGATAAATAATAGATCAAAGTATAAACACAGTTGGGCATGTACGAACATCCGTCCGTCTGTCAGTAGCATTTCCGTGTTATTTCAATAACATCCCTAGTCATTCAAATACAAAATGTGCATTAAATTAATTTACACAGTGAAACAAACGCCAAATGTTTGATTAAAGTGCCAGATCAAGGCTATTGTTTTATTTGAACGTACGATATTACCTCCTTGTATCTCCGCTCAATATCTCTTTATAATTATGTTTGAATTGACGTAGAAATCATATGGCGACTTTTTCAGCTTTACTGGAGGAGAAAAACTTTAAGTGCTCATGCGTGCATTTTTAAATGCACAAACGGGAA
This sequence comes from Ruditapes philippinarum, assembly GCF_026571515.1. Lineage (NCBI taxonomy): Eukaryota > Metazoa > Mollusca > Bivalvia > Venerida > Veneridae > Ruditapes > Ruditapes philippinarum. The sequence continues at coordinate 9,071 of NW_026864525.1, read as the reverse complement.
CCTGGGTAGAACCAGCGACGATCCGTTAACTAGCAAGAGATTTTCCTTATAGAGATATAGATTATATATCATTTAAAGGATTTTCTTGATATTTGTAAAACGAATAAAGACAATGTGACAGATACATATTATATTTTAATCGTCTCAAAGTGGAATGATATATACTTTAATTTCGACGCACAGGTTTATAATCAAGAACACATATGTCTATAACGCTATTGTGAATATTCATACAACCATATGATTGTATTTACCATTATTGTTCATAGACAGGCTTAATCAAGCTGTTATTTAACCTTTCTGTTTCTTTTTTCTGTTATACCTTTTTATATGATTCGAGTAAATAAATAGCCGTGCTAACAAAAATTATTATAATTTTCGTTAGCACGGCTACGCAAACGAGGCATTCAGGATATAAAACAACCAATATTTAGAATAACATCAAATGTGCATGTTATTGAACTGAATGTTCATTTATTAGTTTCCACAAAAGTGTATCATAAAATATTATTTCCAATAGAATCCTCGTATTAATTCAGATAAATGCCCCGTAAAAAACTTCGTTTTTTTTGAAAAATGAGAATTAAGAATTTTATAAGATGAAATTTAGAATTTTTATAGAAAGAAAGTGATCACTTAATTATTGTTTGTGGTTTGGTGTTTTGTCGCACCAACACAGTAATTGTGATATTGCGATTTTCTAGCTTTACTGATGCCCCTGCCTTTATAATTTCAGGAACGGAATAGAACCACCAACGTTGCTGGACAGCTCCCTCACATGAAACAATTTAAATGTTCCTTGTGGAACTCGAACCAACAGAGGTGAGTGGCTGTTGGTTTGATTCATCGATCTTAACCATTCGGCCACGGACTTAAATTTTATTATGGTTGTTACAAATTTGCTTTCACTTCAATTATCTGATATTAGTTACTTTTGGCATTTGGTAAACATCTCAGTATTCTGAAACTGACTTCATTTGTTTGATGTTTTATTACTTAAAGTCACTTCGAGTGGAGTTTGCACGGTGCCGTTGACTGTTAAAGCTTTTTTCTATTTATATGTACACTTTATTTATACTTTTTTCACACTTTAAGTTTATATGGGAAATGAGTTTTTTTGGAACTGTTACAAGGTACCATAAATAAAAGGGTTTTTTTAAAAATAGAAATGAAAACGTTTCTTAGGCAAAATGGGTCTTTCAGGTATTTACATTGAATTTTTTATGTAAGAATCACTCAAATATTAAATTTTCTTTATTTAAAAAGAATACGCAATTTTAATTTTTATAAGCATCAACACGTTTTTATGTCGCACTTTCATCATAATATCGTATATTCGAGAAATAACATTATCAACGTAAATATTTCGATAATGCGTGTTTTCTAATAGTTTAAGTGCATGTAGAAAATGAGTTTTGATGAACTAAACTCAGTAATCAATTTGTTTGCCGGGTATAAGTATTGGAACGTTAACAACATAAACAACAGCACTTGTTGCAAAAGTGATATCTGAACATTCAATGAATTCATCTGGGTAATGTAGGCATGCTGTTCATCTTAATGAAAATTAAAACGAAAATGTTTTACGGTGCACACGTGCCTATTGAACAATTTAAAATCATCAGGGTATTCAATTTCGTAAACATCTAGTACTTCACAGTACAAAGGGGAAAATCCATTCCCTTAAAAGTAAAATCGATATGCTATACGTGCAGGTTCTAAATGAATATGTAAGTGGGTAATTGAGGACAAATTCCATACATTAACTAATCAAATAAAACAGTATCAAACGATTTACTGATACTGTTTTGTTAATGCTGAATTTCTCTCAGTGTGTTCCTGTGATATTTTAAAACACAGAACACTTTTTAAAAATGAAAATAAGCGATAAGTTTAATATTTATATGTAAAAAATCCTATTAGTTTTGACTATAATGAATTTAGGACAATATTAAATGTTAATTCAGGTTTATTTAGGATAAGCGAACATAAATTATGATATGTCAAATTTTATAAATCAAGCAAATAAATAATGATACAAATTAAGATGGAACCAAAAATAAATCAAAGTGAATGTGGTTTACCTTTGCATTACAAAATAACAATCCAGTGGTGAAATAAGTTTCTTTCTTTATCGTCTATTGATTTAAAACACTACCTCATTTAAAACTCAGAGTTTCGTTGTTGTTTTTTTAAATAGTTGGACAAAATCCTATAGAACAAAATACCATAGTCTCTAAACTTTGCGGTTTTATTTGACAAATTTACATTATTGCGATGTAAGCACATTGAGCACAAATGTTGACATCAGCATATTGGAGGAATGTTACCTGTTGTCAATAGGAAAATTACTGCAGTATTGGAAAATCCTGCATAGAAAGAAACATTATATGTATGTTTTGTAAAAGTTTTTTTTTCTAAATGTCAAAACAGCTAGTTCATATATAAAATAAAATAGCATTATTTTCATACATAATTACAGTGCCCGACCCCCGACAATACCTATATATAATTGCACTCACACATCTGCATTTTAATTTTATTACACTATATATGTAGTAATATACGTTTGTGACAACGAAAATTATATTTCATGTTTCTGATTTGTTTATTAAAGCTTCGTTTCGTCTATCAACATCTCGGTTAGCATATATACAAACATAACCTACAACACATAGGCAATTCATTTAATACTTATCTTGTTTCAACATAAATTATCACTTTGCCCTATAGATAAGCACATTCCAAAAACCTATCTTTACCAAGATTTACATCACATTCACGGGATAAAATATATAAAAACTAAGCCATTGAAATGATATGCAAATACATTCTCACTTATAAAATGCTTAAAAAGAGTATTTCAAATTAATGTTGGAAGCTATAAACTTCATAAATCACTTTTAATTTCGTTTCTGGAACAACCAGTACTAGGCAATTAATGGTAAATTAGATCAAGGAAACAACGGGGTTAAACCTCACGCGGTTAACTAGTCCGACGCATAAACTACTCAGGCACGTCACAATTATAGTAGCATCCATAAACAACAACAAAAATAAATTAAAATAGAAAAATATAAATTGTCAAATCGACACTCACGTGTCTCGGCTAATAGTAAAGTAACTACGTAACTACTTATCACTTAAAAAACTATATTCTAACACGACTAAACATGTGCGCTGAAAATAAGTACGACAATTTAGCTTCATATCAGCAACGGCAGCATTTATTTGTTGCCGTCGTGTTAGAATCGAAATCGGTGATTTTATCACTTGATAAAATCACGGTTTGGCGTTCGGATACGCATCATTTTATCACTCGGGCTACGTCCTCGTTATATTATTCCTCGCATCTGAACCCCAAACAGTGATTCTGTTGTGCGATAAAATCACTGTTTGATTTTAAAACAAGAGCACCGCTATGCGGAACATTATATTCCCGAAAGTGATTTTTCTTAGAAAGGATGAAGCATTTGTAAGGCATGGAATTTAAAGAATTTTACTACGACGGATGGACAGAATGATGCCAGGATTTTAACATAATACAAACAAATTATTTAGCGCATATAATTAATGTACTCAATATATGTGATCCTCATATGAAGTTTGACAGTTGTAAAACTTTTAACAATATTAAGATCATTTGATATTGACCTTTGACCTTGTGATCCCAATATAGATATGGATCTTTTATTCAAGATATGCAATCAACATCCGGAAAGCAAATTTGTCAGTGTTAAAGTCATTGTGACCCTGACTTTTGATCTTATGAGCCTAAACTCAATAGGTGTCATGTATTGATGGCTTTTCATCCTATAAAATTTTACAGCTGTAGGTTGATTAATACTTAAGTTATTAAGTTGGTGTAAGGTGCTGTGCGGCAGATGCGAAATTTGGCCCCGCACTTCAATCCTGTGTTAAAATGCTTATCTGGTCCTTCAAGATCATAGATAAAGTAATGAAATGTTTTATACAACCGCATACAACTAAGTTTTTTTCAATAAAAAATATGTTTTTTAGCAATTGTGTTTTTGCGTTCATTGAACGCCGCCTTTCCTTGTTGATCTTGTTTATCATATTTTAGATTACTTAGTTTTTTTTTTCGGATATAAAGTGTTTTATTTTAATGTAACCGATAAGGACATTTTAGAAAACAAATTGATAAATTAATAGGCCTACAAAATAAAAGGGCATAGGGGAAGGGGACTCGAAATCAGGGGAAGGGAGGGGCAAAAATAGAAAAATTATAATAAAACTAGGAGCAAAAGGGAAGATACTTACCGTAGACGTGAAAACAATAAGGAACACAAACAAAAATGTCACCAAAACAGTATGAAACAACAAAGTAGAGAAAATAAGAATCCCACCAAAGAAAGCCCTAAACGGCAAAATTTAAAATGTTGCAGGCTCGGTTTGACTGAGTCTGATCATGAACGGTACTGTCAAATGCAGACTACCCCCCCCCCCCCAAGACATACATCAGAGGAACAGAGAGGGGCGCCGCTTCGGAACGGTCAGCATCATAAGCACTTTTGGGGAGTTTAAACCGGTTAATGGTGCACCAAGCCTCTCTCTTAGCTCCGCCATGTTCCTTTAAAACGAAACATTATAAATGAAATGAATCCGCGCCAAGCAAAATTCTAACAGTTGTTATGGTTACACAGAAATGACCATGTAGATACATATAAAAGAAAACCCAATGACCACAACAAAGGTACTCAATGTCTTAAAGAAAGACAGAGCAACAAGACAACCATCTACAAGGGCCCGACGAAGCAAGAGAGAAGACGAACGTAAAGACAATTCAGTCCCAAAGGGCTTTAAGAACTGTCCATCACAGAGTCATAAACCGACATTTATAATCTAAAAACGATAGACACGAACATTTTGAGTACGAATCAAACAATAAGTAGTAGTTGTATGTTTTGTGAGGATTAAGGATTTTTTTTTGATTTTATTTTATTATTTTTTTTTTTTGGATACATCAATATGTGTCGCAAACATCACGGTCAAACATTAAAATGCAATCTTTTTGCTAAATGTTAAGTTTCCATGTATAAAAGCTACAAAATTCTTTTTATTGAAAATTATACACCTACGAATTTCGATGTTGGCAGATGTTATAGTGATATAAGCGATGCAGAAGATGTCACTAACGATTCTTCGTTTGATTCTTAGAGTAGTAGAGCAGTAGTTTGTCTGGTAATGTACCTGGTGAGAATACAGACAATGCTGCCACAGCTTTGGTAATAATCATCCCGATTTTTCTGATACAGAAAGTACTACTGTTAGTATTCGTCAGGATAACGATGACATTATAATGATTGTGAGTGAAAGTGACAATGGTGAATGTGATGAAGTAAAATCTACTTTCACTTCTTAACACTTTGAAAAAACTGGCAATGGAACTGTAAAATCAGTGAAGCGTTGTGCTTCTAAAACTGCAGTGAGAACGGTATGAGGCGGCTGTAAAAATATCCCCGTACACTTTATCAAAGATGTTATATTTCCGATACTTAGAGATCGCTAACACGACATACTTTTTTGTGTATACATGTTTTGTGGCATTTTAGTTTCTTTTTTTTGGCCTTTTTCAACTTGGGTGGTTTCAGTATTCATACTTGAATACTGTATAATCACCCTTAGGATATGTTGCCTGCTTTTTTAGTTGTCTTTTGACGTCTTGTCTATGATATGCTGACTTCATATCATTAGTTCCGCCCATTGTATTCTCGTTTAGAGCACACGCATTCATTTTTTGGGGGACTATACACCGCTTTTCACGGCACTAGTGTGTCACATTGAAGGTCCCATGATAATCGTCGCATGAACACATCTGCGGATGTATCTCAATTCAAAATTTCACCATTTTTGTTTTTAAATGTTGAATTCTGCTTAAGTCGGTGGTAGGAGTCGTGGCCGCTTACTTGTACTTTACAGTGCCGTCCATGAAAAGGCTCAATCAAACCGAGCCTGCAACATTTTCAATATTGCTGTGTTGGGCTTTCTTTAGGGATTCTTTTTTCTCTATTTCAGACTAAAGGAGGTATTTGGTTATGTGTAAAAAGAATTTGTTGAATATGCTTATTTCTCTCATGATACAATAAAGTGACATTAAACATTCATACATAGTCTCTCACGATTTTGGAATGTCCCGAACATCGCGATCATCCATTAAAATGTTACCTGCTGATATAAATGTTAAGTTTGAAATTCAATAATAAGATATTAAATCTTTTCATAATTATAATTATTGTGCTTATGTTTTATTCTTATGTCACTGTGCTGCTGTTCTATAAAGTGTCCGTTAAGCAACGATATAATTTATAAAAACATATTAACACCGTTCTTATTGTTTCGTAAAAACAACGTCGATCAACGCTTAGTGTTACCTCACGGTTTCTTGAACCGTTGTTCGTGTATTTTATGTATTTGTGAGTATATTTAGCGGGGAAATTTATTATATATAAATATTATAGACAATGTATAAAGGTTTGCTATTATATGTTTAAATAAGTTTCTTATGGTAATTAAGAACCTTTGGGACATACAAAAAGTGAAATATTGTTGACACTTATAAAACTGATATTGATTTAGAATATATTTTGATGCATTGTTGCACGACAAACAGAAAATCATTACTTGCTGTTCTTACATTTATGTGAACTTTTTCCATTGTAGGATTTGGAAAGCTCAAAATTAAAACTTCGCTTCAATATATTTAACAAAAAGTTGAGAGACATGCATTAATGAAAAATGGAAACTTTAATACTCCTATGATTTAGAACCTTCTAATATTCAAAATATTTCAACACCCATAGCTAAATTCTAGGGTAGTTTTATTGTATGCTACGTCATAGAGGTGAGATATTGCCCATACATAAGCATAACACAAAAAGTCAATTTGTAGTTCAGTTTTTTCGGATTTACTCTACTGAGAGACCTGCATAACTGTTTGTAATCACAATTTTGAATGTGCACAGGTAACTACTGTCATTAGTACATCATTAAACAGACAGTGCGACCATTTCTTCATTAATACAAAATTCCGAAATAATCTTTGCCAAGGACAAGCTTTTTGTTAAAGATACTAGCTTCATGTATTTATTATTCTACGGTCCATTTTCATTACTATATCTTGATATATAAAAATAATGAGAAAAAAAAAAAATATTTATTTTATAATAAGAATATTTCCTACTTGCCGTCGGAATCATTCGGCGGTAAATAAAAGTTGTAATATTTTTATATCAGGTGACGCAAAACATATAGAATCGTTGGTTCGTTAACAAGTGGATAACAGAGACAAAGCAAAATTATTATCATTAATTGGTAGTGTTATTGAATAGCTATCAGAAATCTAGAGACAACTGAGAGACACTGAGACATGGCCAGTACGAGTATGATTTTAACAAACATTGTTTATTTTTAAAATGTTTAAATATCATTTAGATACTTTACTAACATAAGTGTGATAATATATCTGGATAATAAATATAAATTTAAAATCGATAACACTTTTTCATTCAGCAGTAGTCTAGTGATTAATGCATCTGCCTCTCAAACAATGGATTGTTGGTTTCGACCTTCACAGGGGTCACGGTCATGTTTCACCACATCACACCAGTATTGTAAGATCCTTGATGCGAGTTTGATTGTTAGTTACCAAAATCTTAACGCTTTTTCCGTAACCTAACTGAGATAAATAATTATTATACTTCGGTTCTTCCTGTAATCTTTATTACAGCCTATAACCACCATTTTTCGTGTTTCACTTTTTTCATGTGAATTACTTTTGCCATATTGGATGGCAGGGCAAAAGATAAAAGAAAAGCAAAGAGAAAATACCAGCACTTTTATTTTCGCAGCAGGAGAGAAAAATCAGCTATCAGGCTTATAACACAAGAAACATTCGAATACTTGTTCATTAAAATACTTATCGCTAATATTTAGCAATCCAAATGAATAGAATTATATACAAAATAAAACTATAGCCAACTTTTTAAAAATAAAGTGTTATGTTAATTATAAAACAATCGTTGGTTATAAAGATGTTGGACAGTTTATATGGTCGAGCATAAACGGTTGAAAGTGATAGCCTTTGAGCGATCAAAAATATATTAATATTGTCAAAGAGACTAATACTCTAAGTAATGCTTCTTAGTACAGAGCGATACTAAATCGAGCGAATCAAAGCACGTGGTTGAAGGTGCGTTTTGTCAAGCAAAGGAGCCGCACACTGTTAAGGTTTCTTATGCATGCATAAATTTGTCTTTCTTCCCTACCACTTATATTTACCTTTTCTGAAAAGAATCATTTTGGAAACAAAATTCACGTGACATGCAGCTGTTCAGAAACATGAATTTCCGGCTGAACTCAAACTTTCGATTTGTACGAAAACACAGTTTTAACTGGACATATGTGGTATCAAATTTTTACCATTTACCCTCAGAAACGTGCTATGTAATCTTTTTAGAAACATTGACACCTCAAAGATGCACAATTGCAATAAACCCCAAAAAGTGTCGATATGACTTAAAAATGACAGTGGTGATTCTTGCTATACATAAACATTATGTAAACTACATATATAAACATTGTATGTTCATCATATTTTGTCACCGTACCTGAATGAGTACTTATATTCACAATGTGTAACGTCCTCAATTCAAGCTATTTGGTAAAAAAGGTATGAAAGTATTTAACAACATGACAATAAATTGATTAGTAATTACTTCAGTCAAACATGTTATTGTAGAAAGAATCAATTGCCTTTTAAAGGCTGCATTTTAGCGACATTACAGAAGTTATATTACTACTTATAGCTTATCATGCGTGGCATACTCTATCATTTTAATAAATAAAACACTAGACCAGGATATTGTTTTAAGGCTGAACGTAGTCTTCCTTCAAAGTATCTATTACCCTGTTCTTTTTCCAATGTAAATTCTTGTACATTTCGTAGTTCGTTGTATTTTATATTAATTGACAACTGATACTAAACAAAACTCTTTATAAAAATAATAAGCTTTTGATGTTTTGCTTCAAACCACAATATCAGACATTTAAGC
>NW_026864524.1:0-11627 GCF_026571515.1 Ruditapes philippinarum | reverse complement strand
ACACATCATAAATCATCAGACATATTTTCTTTTAATAGATGGTAAATAGCTTAAGCTGTACAATAATAATGGAACATAATAAAATATATTGAAATCGTCTGATCTTTGCCTATAAACATGTATCAACAGCATTACTCATGATCGGTTTCTTATGCCGTCAATCAAAACTGTGCTTTAAGACTTTATATTAAATGTATCTACTATAAAATGCCACACATTTAAAACTTTTACCAAAGAGATCTCAAACACATCTTGAATATATAAAAGTTAATCAAATCACAATGATGGTACTTGTTAGTCTAACAATTTGCATTTTACAGGAAAATAATAGGATTTTAAATATTAACACATTTTAATTTAGTGTTGGTACTCGAATACATTTAAGGCTGACACGGCCGGCCGATAATTTCATTATGGTGGTCGCAAAAATAAGGTTTAAGACCTAATTCGGTATAAAAAAATCTTTCAAATTTCTCTTTTTGCCTACAGTAATAAATATATATATTTATTGTTACCTTACAATGGATTTGAAATGTCAAAAAGTTGTTAATTTTTATATGTTTTTTACTACATGCCTTTCGATGGAAAGTGTAAATCGTTCATTCATTCAATAAAAGTTTTTAATCAGATTCAACATAAATCTGAATCATTTTACATAATCAAAGTTCATTTGAACGAAATAACATCCATAAATAAATTTGTGTACTGGAAAATCATTATTATTCGTGGGGCACTCATTTTCGTGGTTTTCGTGGGTTGCTCAATCCACGAATTTTAGATCCAACGAACTTCACTACCAACAAATACGTCTTACAATGTCTTATTTCTATTCTCGGATCTATATATTTCAAACATGCAACGGCGTATTTTCAACCGATTATTGTGTTACGAAGGTGTATAGATAATTAGGCAAGAGACAGATTTAATCAATAAGTAGTTTAGGTTTATAATATTTAAGAAACTTGAAAGAAACGTCGGTGAAATGTCTTCAAAGTGCTTTCTAAAATATCGGGAAAAATGTTACTTCCGCATTTACACATAACGGTATTGTGCGCTACTTGATTTGTTTAAACCTGAATACTTAAGTTAATCGAGTAAATAGCAGTTTGAGGAAAAAAGTCTTCCAACGACTTTTTAAAATAAAATGAAAATGCTGTCATTATGTTGTCCTATTAAAGAATTACTTGTTAACTTGGTGGAGGTGAAACATTAAGGTACGGTGTTTCAGTGTTTAATTACTTGTACCGTGTACTAGTAGTATCTGCATTTAATTACTAGTGTTGTTCTGTATATATCAGATTAACACCTTTATTAACAAATAAGAAGTTAAACAACACATAAAAACACATAACAAGATTCAAACTTTAATATTTCTCTAGAAATTATAATTTATTAGTAGCATATAATAATGTTTAAAGTTAAACATTAAACATATAAACCGGTAATTACACATGAATCTTAACTGTTTGTACTTTTATTTCAAATACAGTATTAGACGCGAAGAAGCACATTTGTTTTCTTTTTTTTTTTTCACTTTCATTAGCATTTAAAATTTCCCTATCAATTATCATTTACTATAAATAAGTAAACATAGAAAATTCGGTAAAACTAGAACACAATGCTGTATACGCATATACTAGTAAATCGATAATCGGCACATAGAACGTTAATATCTTTTTGTACTTTTATTTCAAATATTCTACATGAAGAAGCACATTTTTTCTTACTTTTTTATTGAATTCACAAAGGGCCCGCCTTTTTTTAAGGCCCCGCCCCACGCAACATCAAACTTATTTGTTGGTTTATTTTAATGCATTCTGCGGGTCGGGTTTTTGTGTTTTCCATCCCAAGGTCCCAAAATTTTTCGCTGCCGTAGGGGTCGCCCCCCTTCTTTTTCTAAGAGGGACACTACCTGTTGACTGTACCAATCATGGAAACATTGTTTCAACGCCTCCTTGTATTCATAATTCACCGACAAATAAAGTAGCTTAAGTTTATCTGTACATGCAGCCGGCACAAACAGGGTGGGTGTAATGTTATTTTCCTTAAGAAATTCAATCAAACGCGGACTCTGGTGGGCCTTAAAAAATGAAACAGAGCGATTGCTTGTTAGTCACATTGGGAATGTGGTAATGTTTCCCGGATGCTGTTTACGTATGGCACGATCAATTTTTCTACATACTGTATCATACTGTCCTCGTTCAGTGTGCGTAACATCCAAGTCATTCGGAAATCGAATACCTTTAGGGAGAAATCGGTCATATTTGCCAGCGTAAATCACTTGAGGCGGTAGTAACGTCCCGTCTTTAGCAGCAGCGAGTAAGACGGTGATCTGGCGCTTGTCGTCAAGACCAGCTATGGTGACCTGGGAAGAATCACGCTCATCCATTATCCATTTACCTCCGGGTACCATCTGGCAACCTGTCTGGTCCCAGTTAATAAAAAGAGAATCTGGCACGTTATGTTCCCTCACAACATTATTAAACTTATCCACGAATTCCTTCTGAATATCGTCAAAGTCATTAATTAAGGATTTTGTAGCCTTGGTTCCCCTTCTTTTCTCAAAACCCATGCGTCTCAGTATAGACCGATCCAGAGACTTCTCAATCCCTATATGTCCTCCATATTTCTTTAGCTTGTGATGTGAATATTTCGTCATGATGCCCTCTGCGGCTGCTTAAACAGTCTGCACAATTACAACACCACCCTTTAACCGAACCTGGCTGATGTACTTCTGTACTGCTTCGTCTAGGTCGACCAGAACGGTCGGAGTCCCACGCTATAGTTGCTTAATCGGCCCCAATCTTTTCTTCAATTTCACATACTGATCATGCATACTACGAACGGTTGTTTCACTAACCTTCCGACCAAGTTTAGTCGTGAAGCACCTTGAAGACCCCGATATCAATGACATACCGTGCGATCTTTGCACGTGTTTCATCAGTGCTGTTACCGTATTCACCGCGTGTTCTCTGCCTGGATTCAGTTATGACGATTTCAACGGCGTCATTGGCAGCCTGAACATTTATACAGAAATGAATTGCATTATAAATGCATTTTGATAATGAATAAATGTATTTTTTTAGGAATACAGGAAGAATAAAGTCGGGATGAAATGGAAAAAAATATTTACAACAAGTGTATTGTTTGTTTAAAATTGTCGTAAGTAAAATATGTAAAATCAGAACGCCAAGTTAATCTCTTAGTATAGAATTTTTTCAATACGACAAAACAGGGTGCATTTTGTATTATTAATCGATCTAAATATGTATATACCTGAGTAGAAATAGCATCTGAAGCTGTTAAAGCTTCAGCAGATTCTGGAAGTCCTGCAACACTCGGAGAACGAGTTTGAACCGTGCCCGTTTTTATCCATTGTGTAAGTGACATTGTTTTAAGTTACGGTAACTTAAGAATATTAATTCAGAAGTTTAAACGATCTGTTTGTTTTAAATACTTTGTAGAAAGTGACCATATGATAGGGTTATGTGTTTTTATAATAACAATCATTTGGGACCCTGTGCATTAAATGGCGCCGATATAACTTTTCAGTTTGAACTTATTAATTGTCAATCTAATTGACGTGTAAAAATATATTTCGATTTATTGGGGGGCTGTTTGACACTTCGGAGGGCATTTCTAATTATCGACGTTATACACACAGTGTGGCGGATATACGTCTTGCAACGTGCACATCGATCGTAAATTGACACCGAATATAGTCTTATGTAAGATTTCTTTTTTACAAGAAAATGAAGATCAACGAATTTAAGAACCCACGAAATTGCCCTTTTTGTTAAAACCACGAAATTTCATGCCCACGAATTTATGTGAATTCACAGTATGCAGGGAAAAAAATGAAATCTTGCAACATGATTTGCTAAATCAGAAATGGTTCAAAGGTATGATACGTTGATGGTATTACGGAAATGGTATGGAATCAGACAAAACATATCGACTTTAAATATTTGAAATTTATGTTAGACGTTGACTTTACTGACTTAGGAATTAAGCTTTATACATCATATTATGGTGATGATTATTTGTGTAAGGTATTTTTTTTTAAATAATATTTCATTAGTTAACAGTTTATTGAGCGGACGAGTATGTGCGACAAACTAAAAGGAAAGACAGAGTCATTTCAAATTTCAATCATTTCATTCCCACTACACGGTAAGAGATTTCTAAGCTTGACAATTCTAAGTATCTTTAGTTTGAATGTTAAGAAAATTGTAGAATGAATTATATTGTACATAGATGCACGTAGAAGAAATTACAAGGCTAGTATATATTACACATCTAAAGCAAAATAATGTTTTATGAAAGCAGGCTAATAAAAATGCAACGACAAACAAGATAAGTAACAAATGTGTGAATAAAACAATAATGTATACAAACCTGTTTGTGGAAAGGATCCGGATTGTGGCTGCCTGTTTAATATTTTAATCAAAGCAACTTCTACCCCAGGCATGTCAGTTTGACCCTCTTTACACGCCGCTGCAACAACTCTTCCAAATGGCATTGATTTTTTACTAAGAGGCTGATAAACGGGCTTCCCTTGGTCATATCCATAATCAGTATAATTACATTCAAAAAGATTGTGAAGTTCGTCCCGTGATAAAACGACGTGCGCGTTAGTAATGCAGCACAACTCATACTTTTCATGTTGCAAAAAACACCCCAAGGTACCACCTAATGTATGTCCGTTTTCATTCTTTACATCAGCGTGGATAGCTAATCCAATTTTTAGATTTGCATGATACTCATCAGGGCCGTCACCAAAAAATCGACATTCACCTTGTATAATATCTGTTGGAAAACATTCTACCATTGTTGAGATTGGCTCTGCATCAAGTGGAATTAACCCGCTTACTTTCCTTTCCACGTAAACCGAAATGCATAGCATTTCGAGCAAAGTATGCTTTCCGGATGAACCATAACTCACTGATTTAACCACACTTGGCATTATGGCTGTTATGTTTTTATGTTTATTCATCAAATCATTGGAATGTTTTGTTAAGCATTTTTGAAGTCTTTTAAAGTCATCGAAACACTCGGTTTTCTGTTCCAGACATTCTCTTTCTTTGGCCATGACTATGTGGCTCTCTGTCTCATAAGTAATATCTCGATGATGTAATACAAGTTCAAGATCACTTTGAATTTTATTTTTAATTCTGATTTCTTTCTTTGATTCGATAACAAAAACAACTTTGTCACTTTTCAGTTTCCGTGCTGGCCAAACGTGTTCAATTGCATCATTATCGAGTTTTTTCTTTATTATTCTGCAAATATTATCACAAACTTCTTTCAATTTTTCAGATCCTCTTCCATAATCTATAAACATGGATTGAATATTATCATTTTTCGGAAGTTTGTCGCTTTGAAGCAGCTGTTCGACTATATTGGTGTTTTGGTTGACATTCAAATAACTTCGTCCTAAAAATGTGTTAGAAATGAATTATTTATACTTATATATACGTATTCAGTCTGCAATTGATAGAACATTATTTTTTATGACTGAACCAGAAGACTTTAAAGCAGATCCTGTATGTCGATTTTTAGCTGATAGTATTTCTTCGAAACATGTTTTTCCATTTCCTCAATATACTGAAGCGTCCTGAAGCCAATTTAACATGTTCTATAAAAAGATAACTCCTTTGTAGGAGATAAAAAGCCTAATTGGGACTTAATAAGTCCTATGTAGGACTTTATAACACCTACTTAGGACTTTATAAGGCATATGTAGGACTTTACAACTCCTACGTTGGACTTTATTATTCCCACCTAGGAGATAAAAAAGCCTTATTTGGACTATTAATCCTACGTAGGATACATATCAAAGTACTGAAAGCACAGAGGTCAACAGACATGTATGTTAGAGTATAACTTAGTAAAGCATATTATGAAGGAAAATAAACTATATGTGTCAAATTGTAATTGTAGCAGGCCGCTTTAGTAAATAGTCTTATTCTTAAGCCAGAGATAATTTTTAGCGAAATAACCAGACATATTTTGAGATATTTATTTTGACAAATACAACTTGTACCAAAAATTGATCTCACTAAAGATGTCATACTGTGCATATATTAAACGATGTTTCTGTATTATGTACGTTTAGTTATATTGATTACTAGTGTACAAAAATGTATGTGTTTGATATTGTTAAAAGTAGGATACAGTTAATTACAAACTTATGCATGGATAATGCTTCGCAATTCGCAACTTTCCGGAGCTGTGGCAAACTATTTCACCCCAATTCCTACCCCTATAATGATTTAAATATTTGAAATGGAAAGAAAACGGATAAATTGCTCGTTTTGTTCAGCTAGTTCGTATCGAAAATGGTATCTTTAAAGCATTTTAAAATGTTGATATATTCATATTTTAGACAATTAAATGTTGTTGTCAAATAAATTTTTCGAAGAACTGTCAGAATTTTTTTCGTTTTTCGGGATAATAGGCACATGCTTAAAGACATCTGACCCCAATACACTTCACACTCCAGAAACCTGAGACACTGTACTATAAGGTGAAGTGTCCTCAATATTTAAGATTTGAAATTTGGGGATGGGGAGTTAAGTGTCTTTTTCCATCGCCTATATACTGTAGGAGATATAGTTCAAAGTAAGACTTAGAAAGTCCTACGTAGGAGTTATATACTCTAAGTAGGCTTTATAATCTCCTACGTAGGAGTTATAAAGTCCTAAGTACGACTAATAAACTTCTTTGTATGACTCATAAACTCCTGTGTATGACTTATTAACTTCTACGTAGGAGATGAAAAAAGACTAATTAGGAGTTTATAACTCTTTTGTAGGACTTTATAACTCCTGCGTAAGACTTTAAAACTCCTACGTAGGAGACAACAGCCTAATAATGAGTGTATTACTCCTACGTAAGACTTTATAAGTTTATAAGATTTGAAATTTTGGGGTGGGGGAGTTTAGTGTTTTGTTCCATCGCTGATATACCGGTCTGGAATGTTGAGATTTGCAAAGCCATTATGTATGCATTTCTTATGAAGTCCTACGTTTGACTTATAAACTCATAAATATGATTTTTTATCTCCTACATATGAGATGTTTTTATAGAACATGATCAATTGGCACCAGGACGCTAAAATTAAAAATTATTCACTTCAAAAAACTGTTGCTTTCTCTTAATAATATATTTTATTATTGTAGACGTCACATACCTCGACAATTTGGTTCTTTCTGTGCTAACAATCGTTCTCTCTCATTGATGTCAATGGCATCTGTATTGGTCGAATTTCGCTATAAAACATTATCATATGCATAATGAAGCCATAGAAAAATTCTAAATAAAATAGAATCCAACTTTGAAGTCACATTAAACACGTGAAGTAAATGTTGAACAGACAAAAGTGGTCGACTTTGTTATTCAAATAGATAAACGAAAATACAGAATTATTCATTTTTCATGGCAAGTGAAATTAGTCCTATTGGATTTAAAATAAATTATTCGGCATGGATCACAACATCACTGGTAGTATGTTATCAGATTTCGTCATTGTTGAATCCCCCCGGTTGTTTAAAAAAACTGTTTATAATTTTAAAAAGCTAATTACGAGCCATACTGACACAAATGTGCAAAAGGCAACAGCTAGAGATTATAGACCTCAAAGAGTTTAAAACTAAGTGAAGTTATGAAATATGAAAATATAAATACCGAATCTGGCGGAGGATCGTTCCTTGTTACCCTTCAATCAAACATCATAGTTTCAATTATGCCACGTTATTTAAATTTTTTCTAGAAATGAGGCTCAAATGAAATTTGAAATAATTTTATTATAATATTATGTATTTATTAAAACAAGTAAATGGAACATTTCCCTAGTAAAAGTATTATCATTATTAAACCCTAATGTTATCTTTTTTCCTTTCCTTAATTGTCTTTTATCAATTTTTCCCACATTTATTTCATCACAAAAGTGTTACAATTATACATTTACGATAGGCTTTCAAATCAAAATGGAGTAAAACCCAAAAACAAATATCAAATGCACTGAACTGTTTTGACTGTATAATTGTACATATTTAAATAAAAGCTCAACCAACTAGAATCACTGAGCAGTATTTGGTATTGTTTTTGGTTTTCAAAAGAATACAATCCAAAAACACGAAACTTCATTTATCATTCAATAGACCTGCCTGATAAACTACCATCTTAAAAAACAAATCTGAAATGGAATATTATTGAGAGATGATTTTATTCAGTCAAATAAAGAAATGAATGGTTTAGCTGCTTAATGTTTTTCATAGTCTAGAAGTCTAGAAAATTTGGAAAACCCCAAAAAACAATAAAACATAGAGAAATTGTTGATAATGGCAGACTTAGTTTGATTTTCTTTCTTTTTTAATGTTGTACATGAGGGAAAATGAAATGAACCCTCCCTCTCTCTCTGTCTCTGTCTCTCTCTCTCTCTCTCTCTCTCTCTCTCTCTCTCTCTCTCTCTCTCTCTCTCTCTCTCTCTCTCTCTCTCTCTCTCTCTCTCTCTCAAAGTCCACTGCCTAAGGCAAATTTCAATTTTAACTCGATAATGTGGATAAATGATTTCTAAGGACCGGTAACAACGTACAAGTACAGAGATAAAGAGCAGGGCATCGTGGCAGCGGCCACATAAAACCTACCGTCCATTTATTAATTCTGATATTTGAATAAAGTGTTCTGAATGTATTTAAATATTATATAACTTACCATTGGTTTTTCTTTTTTTAATTTGTAAACTTTACAGGATATGACATAAATCACCAAGAAAGCAATCCCGGGAAGAATTAAATAAATGGTCACACGCCCATCGATCCTGTTAAAATATATCAAAATAATGTGCTTTTATTTTACAATTTATATCAAGTAAGGATAATTGTTATCGTTGTTTGTTATCCGTTGTTATTTTGATTTTTGATTTTTATATGGATTGCTGTAGTATTGATAATTTATCATAATACCTGATAACTTTTTTGATAATTTCGAAAAAAAATAGATACATCAACAAAAAATGTACCATCACGTGGTTCTTTAAATTAGCCGGATTCAAGGATTCCGTATCATAAAAATTAACGGTATAGACTGATGTTGGAAAAAGCGGACTTTTTGTTTTCAAAGCAAAGAATGTGAAAATATGAACATTTAAAGGTGATTTTTTCGATTTCGTTTAACTATATATATTTTTAAAGACAGATTGTGAAATATTAGTAAGATAGTAGATTCTTTATCATAATCTGGAGGTATCCTGCATTAACCGCCTCCGTGGTCGAGGGGTTAGAGTCGATGACTTCTAATCCAGTTACCTCTCTGGCGTGGATTCGATCCCCGGAGATGCTTTGGTAGTTTAGCGCGGAGGAAGGTAGTCTAGTACTGGTGTAACTCTCCAGGAACGATGGTTAGGAAACTACCCGCCTATATGACTAAAATACTGTTGAAAAAGGCGTAAAATGAAACAAACAAACAAACAAACAAACAAACAAAAAGGGAACATTGATAAAAATGTATTACAATATATGTACGAGTGTTATTCATTTCTGGATTGGGACTATTACTTATTAAACAATAACAATAATAAACAATCTTAATCCCGTCCTGTTTTAATTTCGGTCCTGCTGGGCTCCTTGCCGGTTGTACTGTGTTGCTCTTCCGTGTGGAGTTTACATTCATTGAACGCCTTCCTTCCTTCTTGATCTTGATGTTCATATTTTAATATAAAAAATACTCAACAAGCACGGCAGTGATATATTCACAAAATTGTATTCAATTGCATAAAAATGTTTGTACTATAAATTACTATACTTCAAAATTGTTTAAATACTGGAAAGAACACATTATGCTCTTTAAGGCATCACTAACGTCTAAACGTCCCATTTTCATGAAATAGTCCCCGCCATACACTACACAGTTAATCCAAGTGGAATGTATGGTAATTGGCATGTTGTTCTAGATTTTCAAATCACAGAAAAAAATAATGAGCATCAGTATATCTTCGGCACGATGTATTGCCTTGATGAACAATGAAACGTTCTACTTCATCGGCACCACGATTAATGCGGTTGCAATATATCAATTAACGTTTTGATAACCTTAATTTTAGAATGCAAAATAAGGCTGTCAAATTCGGGATCAATCATTTAGGTAGTTATATTAGAGGAAGAAAAACACAATCCATATGTTCATATAATGTAAATGCACTAATTGCATACAAGGTGAATTTTGAAAGTATGCAATTACTTTTTTGAAAGTAGTCAATGTAAACATTCTGTCCCTACGGCACAACCTGCTTCCATTACGTCGATGAAGAATTTAAGCATCACCTTCATCGACTTTGATGTTCGCGCCTTCTTTGTAGGAGGTGATGAGGTGGTTTTCCATGACGCATAAGCTTGTGTTGACTTTTGGTGCTCCTGTGATAATAAACTCGGAACCAATCTAGCACATAAATTATGTGAGCACATTGAAAACACAATATTCACTCAACCCCGGTAACTTCAGAAAGTTAAAAAACCGATATTCTTTTGTTTTCCTTTAATATGGCGATCATTTAGTACTGGTTTCTCTTCGTTCACGGACCATTGGTGACAATGTTCTATCCGGAAGTATTTGACTGTGCCAATCAAAAAACACCTGTTTGGCATGTTACTCTCGCTTTATCTATCCATCTGTAAGAACTTGTATGTACGAGAGGTGTTAAACTATGCATGCAGCTTTGTCAATTTTCAGAGATGCTTAACAAACAGTGCCTAAATAATTGTCTAAATCTTTCAAAAAACTGACATTATGTGATATTTAAAGTTTTAGTCTTTTAATACAATAGTTTAATGCGTTTTCATAATCTTTTCGGGGTATACAGTTCAGACACTGGAAAATAACCGAGCCGATAATTTTTAGCGTTTGATATTTTCTTCTAGCAAGATGAGCATCGGAAAAAGGAAAAAGTCACACGGGGCAAGGTCTGGCGAATAGAGTGGAAGCTCAACACCATTTTTGCGAAAGATCGGAACTAACTGTTTCGACAATTGTCAGACGTGATTTAGAAGTGAGAAGGACAAGTGCCCATCCCCTTACAAAAAAGCAAAAACATACTCGGGTACGAATCTCTAAAAAATTGTTCCCTAAATACAACAATCGATCTTTCGCAAATATCATCACAAACAGGAAAGCTAGACTGAACTGATTTATACATGTATTCTATCAATTCATAGCTAACACAACCATTTATGCGATCAATGTACATACTTTGTGCAAAACGTGATTAAAATCGAGACATTCTCATTTGAACACCCCTCGTATCTGTGAGTGTCATGCTAACATTCACGCAATGTGTGATTATGGCGAGTTGCTCCATTCTATTTAAAATTAATGTATTCCTTCCGATATTTCAAAGAGGCGCAACTTGTCCATCATAATTATCTAGCTTGTTTATTATCGTAAGACGTCAACGTTTGGGCCGCAGTTATTTGAAATGACACCTGGTAAGATGAATAGGATATATCATATTGTTACGAGCCAGGCGTAACGAGAAAGAAAAGCCAGCAACAAACTTGTAACAATAACAAATTTATTACAGAAAAATTATTAAAGAAAAATAAAATAACAAATTATGTTAACAAATACCT
>NW_026864523.1:0-33203 GCF_026571515.1 Ruditapes philippinarum | reverse complement strand
AAAATGCAATACAGAGTAATGAAACTTGACCTGCATATCTTATTTGCGACACCTCATATATCTTTAAGTTTCAAAGGCAAATGCCTGTGGGCTAGTTTCAGAAATATTCAAGTACATGTTAAAAATTTAAGAACATTTTCTAAGTCAATTTTGACCTTCAAGTGTGACCTTGACCTTTAGCCGGCACAAAGGTGACATGGATTCTGCACAATAACCCCTTGTTGAGGTGAACATTTGAGTTAAGTTTGAAGAAAATTCTTTTCATTAGTATAGGATTTATAGAGCGGACACGACATATTGTCCTAATATTTGATTGCATGTAAAATTTTAACACTTAAAAAGGGGCATAACTTTGTTAAAATGCAATACTGTTTGATAAACTTGACCAGCATATCTTAATTGTAACACTTCATATATATTTCAAGTTTTCAAAGCAAATACCTTCTCTAGATTCTGAAATATTCAAATAAATGTTAAAATTTAAGAATATTTCTAAGTATAATTTTTGACCTTCAAGTGTGACCTTGACCTTGAGCTGACACATGGGTAACATGGGTTCTGCACATCCCCTTGTTGAGGTGAACATTTGAGCCAAGTTTGAAAGAAAAATCTTTTCAATTGGTATAGGAGTTATAGAGCGGACACGAAAATGGAGACGGACCGGCGACGGACCGACCTATGACGACCCCGACAAAGGCAAATCCATTATAGCCCCCCACCCCCACATTTGGTGGTGGGTATATAATAATTTATGAAACAATTCTCAAAGTTGTTAAATTGAAAAAATTGTAATGACTTGTGAACATGAGAAACACAAAACCTGTGAACTAATCAAACACTGTGAACTGTTTGAAAAATCATGAAGTAAGTTATTTTTTTTGTGATTTTAAAACAATTAGTTTTTGTTTTCCTTTTGTTCACTTACTTTCCTTTCTCTTTCCAAAATTGTTTTAACATTTTAATTCAAGACCTTTTTCATGTTTTATGGAGGTGATTTTTAAAGGCCCTGGGCCAAAAAATTTTGGGGGAAATATTCAGCATTTTGGAAAAATTTAAGAAAATTATGGAAAATTTTTATGTTTTTTTTTTCATTTATATTATCATACAATAAATCTTTTAGGAAACAAGTCAAAGGAATTCAATGTCTGACAAAATTTGAAACAGGTTTTTTTTTTTTTTTTTTTTTTTACAGGATTTTTTACCTGAATTCCCAGAAAAAAAGTAATTATGGATTGGGAATAAGGACCTTGTAAATGCTCCCTGGTGACAAGGAGAAATATCCTAAAAATATAATTTCAACCACATTTTTATATAATCTATAAACTGCTAGGCAGAAAAGTATTTCACACACGATCATTTCATGATAGGCATGATCTCCTTAGATTTACAACTATAAATTGCTTCCAGCTGATGGTAAATTGCAATTGCTTAATAACACAGACACATCAAAAGCAAACAAAAGAACTGCAATGCAGTTAGTAATACTACTCTGTTTTAAGGGCAATTACTATCATTTTATGAAAGTTTAACAATATTTTTTTATATTCCAAGTTATAAATTTTTAAGGGGCATAACTCATTCAAAAAATGTTTTACAGAACAATGCTCCTTATCTTGCAAGTCCTTGTGTCATGTGATAACTAAGTGTTCCAAATTCCATGTCGATACCTTTTATAGTTCTTGTATTCATCCTACTTCAGTAAAACAATTTCAAACAAAATTTGAAGTTTCAAGGAGACATTACTTCAAAAATATAACTTTCAGAATGATGCCTCTTGCCTTACTGTTGCGCATGCAATGATAAGCAAGTACTCCAAGTTTTGGCATTCATAGATTTCAAAATGTTTCGTTAAATTTTGCACAATGACAACTACGACGACAACAATCACAATAACACAACCATCATAAATTCAACTTTATTTTGCTAAAAAGCCATAGGATAATATTATACTAAGTACATGTATATTAAATAGAGGCAATATTTTCTTTATGACTTATCTTAAATTCCATTCGTGGTCATTCTTCAAGTCACAGGAATTCCATTTGATGCAATGGTCTCAGCAGGAGTTATGGTCACTGCTCAGCTGCCTGTCCTTGACCTTTCAATGAATGGTTGACACTCATCCTGTAACAAGAACATGACAAACAGTCATTTTTTTTTTTTTTTTTTTTTTTTTGCACCAGTCATTTGCAACTTAACACAAATGTACCTTACTTTCTTTAATTACTCACCTTTCCAACCATTACCCACAAAAAAAAAACACCTTGCAAAAACATTAAGATGGTTAAATCAGTGCTAAATGCCACCACACTGCATGTTATTTTAATTTTCTGCCAAACCCCCCTTTACCCAACTCAAATGTGTTAAATGAATCTACCAACTGACACTAGGAGACTATTATAAAAAACTTCAGGTTGTGTCATTCATTTTTAAGGTAACTGGTTTGTGTCACATACAACATATATTCTACATACTGAAAAACATTCCGTTTTAATCACTGCTATTCTTTCATATATGACCTGCGCCATGACAAAACCAACATAATGGGTTTGCTACCAGCATGGATCCAGACCAGCCTGCGCATCTGCGCGCAGTCTGATCAGGATCCATGCTGTTCGCTTTCCAACTCTATTACAAGTAGAGAAACTGATAGCGAACAGCATGGATCCTGATCAGACTGCGCGGATGCGCAGGCTGGTCTGGATCCATGCTGGTCGCAAACCCATTATGTTTGTTTTGTTGTGACGCGGCATATATTATATCTGAAATCAATTGCTAAGTCATAAAGTATTCATGCAGCCTGGCCTTTATTTTAACATTTCTGGGGCCAAAATTAATTCTATTTTTATTTTTCTCATTGGAAGACAAAGTAAATTCCTTCAATGTATGTTATTAAACTTTGCTTTTGTAAAATAGAATATCCAATACTTAATTAACATTATGAGTATTACTGTTGACAGATAAAATTCCATCTTTAAAAATGTTGAATTCCCCTTCTGCAGGCAAATGGCCCCAGTGTCCCCTAATATCTATTTCAGTCCCTTATTATCTATTTAGGGCCCAGCGAGATTGATCAATAAAACTATAATGACTTATTCATAAGTCATTAACATGCATGAAATCAATTTATTTATAAAAGGATTTCCTGAAGGCTCATAAATATTTATTAGGCAAAAAAATTGTTTCTGGTTCTCAGGAAAAAAGGCTGGTAATTAAGTATCACAAGTGTTTGGTTTGTTGATTTTGGTCACTACCCCCAACCCCCTCTAATAATGTCAAACCTTTCACAAACAATCTAAACGGCAGTGTTTTTTTCATGTGTTTAAATATTATATATTTAATATCACTTTTGGTGGTTACTGTTGGAAATAACCCTCTTGATCAGGGCAGTAAGCAACTTATAATTTACCAGAGCACAGTTCAGCCACTGCAAACATTCCTGGGGAAAACTGTCCCAAACAGTTTTTCCAAATACTTTTACCTTTACTTTTCAAGGGGCGATAATACTGTACATGCCCTAAAGGGGGGGCACAGTGTACAGTTTGAATGTCTTTTAGAAAGGATTTTCTTGGGTTTTAATACAAAGAAAAAAACCATCCCTTGGAAAAAGGGAATGTTTTAAAGGGTTTTCTTTAAAAAACTGGTTTAAAAACATTTTTTAAAGTTAAAAAATAAACATTAAAATGTTATTTTGAAAAAAAGATAAAAGAAAAATGCTGTATTTATTTTTTTGGGCTAAACCGTTTGCTTTCTGGAAACTTATCTACACCAAAGTGTCCAAATTTTTGCAGGGGTTTTTTGAAGGGTTTTTGTTCTGAGTGCCTTGGGTCAGTTGACCGATGACCCTTTCTCAAAATTTCCATCTTTCAAAAAAAATCACTACAAAGGGCCACAAATAGGATTGCAATTGCTATCAAAATGGCATGCACGGCCAAATCTTTTTTGTCTTCTATTGTTCCTTTCACATGGCCACCAACCATGTGGCCACCACCAGTTGTCATATGATTTGGTTCACTTAAATTGTTTAAGTCAGGCTTTGGTCTTTCAACTGAAAAAAGTATATTTGTTCATAATCTATACCTTGCACTTGTTGATGTTGAAACAACAATAACAACAACAAAGTTATAATTAGTCAAAAAATTTCTGTCTAGTAAATGTGTTGAATAAATTTGCAAGAAAATTTTATGGCTTTGAATAAAAGATTTCTTTCAACAAAATTTTAATAAAATAATTGCAATAAAATAAGATTTAAACAAACTGTTACGTAACTATAAGAAAAGTGCAGGTTACATTTAGCTTTAATGCACCTGTCAGTAATAAACTCAACCCAAATCCAACCCCTTGTTGTAATGGAAAAAAGTCAGTTTTTTAACTTCTATCCATCTCTCTGACAATGCATGCAAGTCAAGTAGACATTAGGGCAATCACTCTTAGATTACCCTCCGGATTAAGGCAGTAAGCAGCTTTGAGTTCACCTAAGCACAAATTAACAACTACATCGATAATTCCTGGGCAGACTGTCAAGCAGTTTACCAGTACTAGTTGCCTAAACATTTGGAAGGAACTGATAACTTCTGTACATGCCAGGAAATAGGTACATTGTGAACGACAGTAGAAAGGATTTTCTTGATAAATCACAAGGAAAGTGACGTGTACTGTCCAAGAATCTAACCCTGGTCACTCAATTTATGTCCAGTGCTCTACCTATTAAGCTAACCTGACAGTTAAAATCACTGTTTGGGGCTTATATTATTTAAAAGAATTTAATGTGAGGTCAAATGGATGAAATAAAGATTAAAAGAAAATCCTAATAGGGTGTATTAAAGTTCTCAATATCTTGCTGACTCATTAAACCTGGCCTCGAGCTTGTAAAACTTTGTCGGAGTTCTGTCTCAAATCTCAGGATTTTTATTGGTCAATGTACATTCTGGGACAGTTTCTGACCAATTAAATACCTGAGATTTGAGTTTGAGCTCGGAGAATTTCTTTATCATCTCAGGGCTTGGGGACCCTCAGATTACTTAATTTTGGGAATCAAACAAGTGTGCTATCCAGATTCTGAAACATACATAATATTATATTGATTATCAACTTACACAGACAATACTTGGTGCAGATATCTGTTTTTTGTTCACAGGGCCCTTCACAACTTTTACACCTGCTCCCTTTCTTCGTACTATACTTATCAGTATCACAGTACTGATTCGAATCTGAAATGAAAAAAAAAGTAGAACAGATTAATAATATATCATTTATTTCACACCCTTAAAAATATAACGAATGCACTTTCAGCTTTGTACCATGTAATGTTCCAATAGAAAACATTATTTGACTCAATCTTATTATCTGTAAGCCACCTGTTTATTTCTGGAATCCAAAAAGTGAATATCAATATATGCAGGTATAACAACTCATATAGCCTCAGGTTTTCATTATCAAGAGTTCATATTAATCTATCCCATATATCCTCCTTATTTTAGTGTTGAAAATTTATTCATCAAATACATAGCATACTCCATCTAAGAATTTGAAGACAATCAATTAAAAAAACACTAAGTAATATTAGATCTAGTCACTATTAGCAAAATCATGATTAAAAAAAGCAAGCACATTATTTAGAAAAATTTATGAAATCATTTTACCCTACTATGTTACTTGGGTTTCCTCTTAATAAATAAAGAGAATTATTCAATCAGTTCTGAAATAATGGCAGCATGGGTGTGAATAGTTTGACATTAGACAGAAAGGAATATGAAGGACAAAACAAAACTTACCACAGGCAATACGCTCTTTTATCTTTTCAATGACCAGCTTAAGTTCTTCAAAACTTCCAACTTGGTAGAGATAGTCCTCTCTGTAACTCGCCACAGACTTGAATATATTTGGAATAGACGAACCAAGTACCACAACCACTGTCTTTTTCTTTTCAAGAAAAGGTGACACTGCATCTAATTCTGTTTGATTTGTCACCAGTAAAATAACAAATTCTGCCCTATTTTTATACTGGTTTACTGAAAATGTAGAAGCTAAAACATTGTTTATAGCTTCAGAAGATAGTGTTGTTGATTTAGTGGAAGATTTCATATCTTCTGCAAAGATTTTATTAATGACAGTATCTTCACTAGAGTTGCTATCTACAACAAGTTCTTTCTCAGTTTCTGTCAGTAAATAGATGTTTGTAGTAGAATCTTTATGGAAACTTGATGTTACATCTCTCACTAACAGTTCTGTAAGGTTTCTTTGGTTCCCGGACTCAATGCTAGCTCCATGGATAAGGAATAATGCATTCACAGGCTCAGGATTACAGCCTTGATCTGGAAATACATAAACACAAATTATATTATTAATTTTGTCTTGAGAAGACAAACAAGAGCTGTCAGTAGGACAGCAATGCTCGACTATTCTTAATGCTTGATAGTAAAAAAAATGCTTGATACAGTTACCTCCTCCTGTTTACAGGTTGGGGTTATGATGGTAAACAAGTGTGCAAAGTTTCAAAGCCATATGTCAATGGACTTTGAAAATATTTGAACTATTACAAAAACTTTAACATAAATTCTAAGTCGAAAAAGGGGCATAATTCTGTCAAAATGCTTGATAGAGTTACCTCCTCCTGTTTACAGGTTGGGGTCATGATGTTGAACAAGTGTGCAAAGTTTCAAAGCCATATGTCAATGGACTTTGAAAATATTTGAACTATTACAAAAACTTTAACATAAATTCTAAGTCGAAAAAGGGGCATAATTCTGTCAAAATGCTTGATAGAGTTACCTCCTCCTGTTTACAGGTTGGGGTCATGATGTTGAACAAGTGTGCAAAGTTTCAAAGCCATATGTCAATGGACTTTGAAAATATTTGAACTATTACAAAAACTTAAACGTAAATTCTAAGTCGAAAAAGGGGCATAATTCTGTCAAAATGCTTGATAGAGTTACCTCCTCCTATCTACAGGTTGGGGTCATGATGGTGAACAAGTGTGCAAAGTTTCAAAGCCATATGTCTATGGACTTTGAAAATATTTGAACTATTACAAAAACTTTAACGTAAATTCTAACTCGAAAAAGGGGCATTATTCTGTCAAAATGCTTGATAGAGTTACCTTCTCCTGTCTACAGGTTGGGGTTATGATGGTGAACAAGTTTGCAAAGTTTCAAAGCCATATGTCAATGGACTTTGAAAATATTTGAACTATTACAAAAACTTTAACATAAGTGGTTACGCCGACGCCGACGCTCGGGTGACTGCAATAGCTCTACATATTCTTATCGAATAGTAGAGCTAAAAAGTATAAATTGGAAATTTAGAAAAAAAAATTGATATATATGCCTTTAAAGAAATACTATGCTCATCTTTGGGTAAAATATTTCTATCTTAGAAATGTATTGAAATCCATGAAATTATTACAGAATATGTTTAATTCGAATAAAATAATGAATAAACTATGTATTGAAAGCTGCATTCCCTATTAGGGTCAAGTAAAGTTGGTCTTTTCTTAAAAAACTGCCAGTTTTTTTAATACACTATATATTCATATTGTGACTACCTGTAGCGTGTTGAGTTCAAAACATAACATATCTACTTAAAATTCAGTCAAAACATGTTTATTTTATACATAGACAGAGACTATGTAGCAATTTAATCAATATTTTTAAAAATCAAATTTGATAGTATATCTTTAAAAATTATTAGGAAGACTTTGGTTTAACTAAGTGAGTAGATAATATTCTTTTTATGGTTAATACTACTATATAAATCTATGAATAAATTGTGATTTATATTGACATTTTACATTCAAGTAAACACATCTTGCTAATTAATGTAACCTTTACTTTAACCTGAACTGATTGACTCTCAAGCTAAATTAAGGTGCCCTGGAATTTGCAACAAAAATATACAAGGTACAGATAACTTCTAACATGCATATATATATATATCAGTCAATATATATACTGATTTTTTTTAACAATTTGACCAGAAACAATTGATATTTATTATTTTAATTTCTTTAAGTATCATAAATTAAACTAAAGCCGGTACAGGTCGTTTGATCACAAACCAGCACAGGCACATAACCTTAATGAGCTGAACATTTGAGCTAAGTTTGAAGAAAATCCTTAAAGGGGTATAGGATTAAGACAATTAGGGTGAAAACAAAATTGTCTCACATCTGTCCTTCAAGTGTGACCCTGCCCTTGAAATGCAGCCACAGCACAGGTTATGCACATTGCCTTTTTTTGTTTAGATGAACATTTCAGTCAAATAATAGGATAATCCTTCAAGGGGAGTTTTCAACAAAAGGTATAATTTCTGGGTCAAACAATACCGTAGAATTTAATTTGGCTCAATAAGCTAGCTGGATAGCTAATTTCTCACAGACACTGGCAGACAGCTAGCTCAAAGCTACAGCAGTGAGAGGCAAGTTGTTTGAAGTCACAACCTTATTAAATAAAACCACTTGGCCATGCAGATCCCCCCCAACTTAAGTACAGTGGAAATAATTTAAATACATTGTACATGTTATGCATACTTGTTTTAGACATCTGCACAAGTATCAAACTCCTCACAGTGATAACCTTCCTTGGTAGATTGTAAATTTGTAATCACATCGAAATTGAAATGTATTTTATTGACCGTTGCATGGAAAATCTAATTATGTCATTTTTCTCTTTCTGTTTTATTTTTAACTCTTCGTACCTTACGTTTATTACGGTTTATCAAATTTATATCAAAAGTATACAAAATAATGAAAAATAAATTCAAAAGTTAGAAAATATTTTCAACTAAATATTTTTTCAAAAATGTGTGGTGACAGAGATGTTTGTACTGGTAAGGGGAGATCACTGTGTAGGAGATTGCACAAATATAACCATACTCATGGTTCTTCTTATCAGTTCTCACTGACCTGATACTAGTAATCAAAATCTGTTTAATAGGGTTCCAGCAGGCCAAGAAAAAGGGAGTGAACTAACTTCTGACAAAATAGAGAAATATTTTCAAACTTTTTTAGGGCTTTTTTATCTTATATAACAGGGGCCGATATAAGGCCCCTTTATAATTCAAAATTGCACTTTTTTTTCATTTTCACAAAGTGGCAGAAAAAAATTCACAATTTCAAAAGAAATTTCACAAAATATTCAATTTGGGACTTGTCTTTGAAATACATTGTTTACCCTCTAGTTAATCATGATTAATACGCCAATTTCGCGAACACAGAAATAGTTTTAATCAATTTAAATGGTTTAAGCACATGTTGAGCGGGTTAAAGTACCGGCTTGAAGACATTTTCCGGTTTCATAATGTCACTAAAATTTAATGCCAAATAATATGTAATTTTTTTTTCACAATTCTATGACAAATCACGCTTTTTTCACAAAATGAAGAATTCTGACAAAAAATGCCCTGTTTTTATAATGTTTGTGTGAAATCTAGAGCAAATTATAACCCTTTAATCTTCTCAGGCAGCAAATGAATCTACCCATGAGCTGAAGTAATGTCATTTAGACCTTGAACATCAGGCGGCACAATTTGTCTAGTCTGTCACAGATGAACAATTAATTTAAGTTCATTTAAAGGGCCCGGTATAGTTAATAGCTTTAATAATTATTATGTTATATGAAATATTTATAAAATTTATTATCAACTGTAAAATCATATTGGTTCAATTTAATTGAACATTTCATGGTCAGTTTTCTCAAAAGAGAATGTCTCTGTAATTTAACACACATGAATATTGTATATGTTGTGAAATGGAATAAAAATGCTTCTGCAACAAAATATTTGAGAAGAGTTTTCAACCACGCACCATTCGCTTTAAAGGCATTTATTAACTACCATAATTATGGTATTTTATGCTGTCAGTATTTTGGAAGAATTCTTACAATACAGTAATTTTTGCAGCAGATATACCGGTAATTATTACTTTATACACTTAAAGATATTTAGTAGAATATAATTTAAAGGGTGAATATTATTAAGAGGGAATAAGCTTCAAATTAACTTTTTGTTCAATTTAAGGTACATGCAATTGCATCATTATTTTGTCTTGTTTAGTGTTGTGAAACAGTGACTATTAAAGTATGAGAAATATATAAAGCCAATTAAATGGCGAAAGATTTTAATTGAGTCCTTTTGTATCTTAATTGTGTCATAAATGACACTGATGTCTTGAAAATATTACAATGTAACTTTTTTAATGATGTTGTGTCCTGTATATGAGTGTCTTTTACATGTTTTTGTTTCAGGCCACGCTTTTTTGTAATCACTGCTATGAAAAAAAAATGTGTCCATTTTGTAACAGCAGTATAGTGTTTGATTGGCCACCTGCTCTTGTATCATAATGTTTTTTGGGTCATTTTCATAACTAAATATACAATTACTGGTAAATAATTAATCAAAATATTTGATTTTTTTTAAATGTATATGATATCGGTATTGATCAACAGAAAAATATCAACGACAAAAATATTGTCTCTAACTACATTGTATATAATTGATGACATACAGCTCTAGTTATCTTTTGGAAAATATTCATGCTAGAGTTAAGAATCTTCATGTTACAATGTCACACAATTGTCTTTAGAAACATTTTTTTTAAATTATTTGAAGTAAATGTAGCTGTAACCCAATATGCCATAATTATACACGCCCTAAGTTTAACGCCTTTTTCACCCCCCCCCCCCCTTCATTTTTTGTTGTCTCAAACGGTAAAAAATGCCTTATTAAAAAATAAGCCCCCCCCCCCCCCCCCAACATTTTTTTTGTTTGAGAAATGTTGTTAAAAAAAGTGACCACTTTTTCGGCGCGGCCCCCAACAAAAGATGGGGTTTGTTAGAAGGGGGGTGTGCCTCCTTCCGTTTGGGGGGTTTGAAGGGGGGCGGCAGTCCCCCTCATCGCCAAGAAAATTTTGGACTTGTGAGAGGCTAAAAATGACCCCAGATTGATCATAAGGTAATGTGTAACCAACGCTGAAAAGCATTTGACTCTATCTTCAATACATTGAGAAGTTGCAGCACTTTGAATCAATTTTGATCGAAAAAATCAATGCAAAATAGTGATTTTTGGCAATTTTGAGATGCCCCCTCGTTGCCATGGTAACAGAAAGTTTAAGCCTGAGCATGTTGTTACAAAGGCAATGGTCCAGTCAACATTTGTACCAAGCTTGATTAGTATATTGAAGCAGTTTTTATAGTTTTATAGCAATTTGAACTTGTAACGGGAGATTTTTCAATGAAAACAGCCATTTTTCACAAAATGCTCATGAAGTAATGGGTTAAGAAATAAAGAACAGTTATAAAATACAGAAAAAAAAACATGATAGATCTAATTAATTTAAGTTCATGGGAAAAAATGGCGCTGACACCAGGAGTTAAAACTTGTCACATATGATGAACTGGTTGATGATAAGAAACATATAATATATTTGAAATTTGAAAAACAAATCCTGTCCAGACCAACAATCCCTTCAAAGAGATTCCTTTACCTTTTAGATGTACATATTGGTATTTTTTTCTCGATAATCAGAACATCGCAACAAAATGTACAAATTTTAAGTGTATGACATCATTATAAGCTTCCTATTACATTGTATTATTTAGAGCCTGGTTAAATTATATCAATTAAGTGATCCCAAGACTCAGGTCCCTTTTTTCCCATGGGATATTTTATTTGTCACTTTTGTAAACTTGTAAACATTTGAAAGTTGTCCAGTAAGCTGTATAAACTACAAGGAATTAATTATTTTCATATAAGATAACATGTTTTTTGTTTAAGATGAACTTAAATTGACCTCGTGTCAGGCCCATTTTGATCCCAAGGCCATATATATAACTTATTTGTAGAGGACCACAAGTTGATGCTAACAAGTATGACAAACTTAATAAGACATTTTTACTTTTGTTAAAGTTTTATAATTTTTCTATATAATTTATAATAATCAACTAAATTATAATAATATAAAAATTAATATTAAGTGAACACTTGGGCAGTGATAATTTTGACCAAAAAGGATACAATAATTTATTTAACTTTTGACACGGATTTATATTGTATTAAATCAGGACCAATCCTTCATGGGGGGGGGAGAGGCAGATTGTCATGTGCTTATTCGTCATCTATATAAATAGATCCTTGAAAGAGGAATAACCAAACTGTAACTAAAAATAGATTACTTTGCCAAACCTGTGTGTGTTAAATTATGATATTATGTACATGTTTATAATCCTAAACATATAATCATCATGGCGATGGATATTCTAGTTGAAAAAAAATAGAATTTAGCGAGATACCAGTATGCAACATTTAGTGTTAAATAGAAAATAAAATGGAAACCCAAAAACTATTTTTAGAAAATCAGACATAAACAGATAAACTGTCATTTTATTATATACGCATTTACTAAAATAAGTTTCGATTAGATAGATAGGTACTGTTAACAATTAACAAACATTCTGACACACGTTATTTTATACATTTGAATTTTATAAACAATTAAATGTCATTTATTTCTGTGAGTTCTCCACGAAACTATTAATAGAATCGTTATGAATAGACTGTAGTAATGTCTAAAATGCGATATCTTGCTCAAGATATATGTATATAAAAATTACTCACATTTCGATTTCAATCCATTGAACAAACTGAAAAAAACTAGAAGCGAGAAATGTCGTGGAAATTGTAAGTAATCCATTCTGTTTCGATACAAAATGAGGAATGATATAGTTTTAAAGCAAGATTGCATCACATTCTTGATCTAACCAATCGCTACTATCGCCCTTCTCCGTCATTGTTCGGTATGACTCGATCGCAATATTTCGACCCTTTCCGTCAAATACAGTGTATATTATATATAGATCTATATTCATGTAAATTGTACATTATTTATATAAATATATGCTTTACAGTTTGCGTGTACACGTGTTGGCGAGCTATTGAATTGGTATCTAATCTGACATTGATTGACCATATGCATGTGATTTTATCAAACTTGACTTTATTTTTCATCGGATATATAAATAATATAATAATTATATTATCTATATTATATTCAGTACTCAATTGTACAATTCATTTCATCAACAATGTGACCGATTTATACTTAGTCGAACGTTTTCCTATCATCAACAAAATTATAATACCAGTTTTTATTTCCTTGGAACCTAAAAAGTCAATTATAAGTGATTTCAAAGTTAAAATTTGATCAATATTTTAATGTCTTTTGATATGTATACTGGTGCCTCATACAATGTATTTCCGTGGTTATACATCAAAAGTTAAAAGGATAAAATTCTGGAAAACACGTTGAATATTTATTGTAGGATAGCCATTATGTCAGTTGCATAATAAAGTATTCTATTTAATGTTTGCATGTACAAGCAATTATGTATACAACATTGTAATTAACACCCATCGATCTGCTTCCTAGTGAGTCAAGTTGTGTTCTCATATTTCCAAGGCAATTACATTTTAACAGTTTCAAAAGCAAAACCAATAGTAATTAATCTTTATTTTTTAGTACACCTATACTTGGGCTCGTCTAAAAGTGGGGATTTTCTTTTTGGCATTTATCAAATATCTCAATTGCTGTTTAACCAAGACAATTGTCTTCAAAGGTATGAAATATAAGAGTAAAATGGTGAAATAAATTACTTAATTTAGCTCTTAATGTGAAAAAAATAATATTTTTTCGAGTCGTATAATTATGTAACATTTCGATAAAAATACAATGAAATAGTAAAACTGTTCATGAAGTCTAGGAGGCACTTTAGACTGTTTATGCCTAATATATACATTGGAAGTATGGGTACCACAGAAATATGAGGCACCAGTATACTCCATAATTTAAGTTGTGAGGTGCCTGTTTGTAATATGTTTCTACGTTAAACGATAGCCTACGTTAAACCTACATTATTTGATTTTTTTTTTTGATAATCTGTATGTTTATATATGTATATATGGAGCTAAAATATATGTGATATACATGTATACATGTTATCAGTTCTATAGAAACCAAAATAAGTTAATGTGCGACCTCCCACGTATTCTGTCTACCAGGCGGCTGTTAATACTCTTCCTAAGGCCTCATTAATCAGACATACACTCATTCTCCACCGTTCTTCTAACGTAAAAATTAAACCCGTCCCTGGGATTGAGCGTACAGCTGTTGACAACGGCATGACCATTAAAAGGGTAAAATAATGCCTCTCGCTCGAATACGGAGCAATGCTTCCATAAAAAACTGCCAAGTTTGTGTTAGTCCATCACAGCTCAGACTGTGACTAGCAGACAAAGATGGGGTTGTGAACATTTAAGCTTGCGTAAAAAGACGAGATGATCTCTCGGGAAAGGCCGCATTACAGTATACGCATAATTTAAAATGTCAGTTATATAAATTAATTAAAAATCTTTGCTTATAAGTATAGGTTATAGGTTATATACAGAGTTTTAAGAAATTAATTTTCGAGCGAACGAAGTGAAGCGAGAAAATTAGTTTCTTAAAACTCTAGCCCCGCATATTCAAACCTATGTAAATAGGCGGGGTCCATTAAATCGGCTCATTTAACGTATTTAATACATACAGTTGAGTTACAGCACCGTATGGAATTAAATAAAATAGAGCGATTTTATTGGTAGACAACCTTTTTCGAACTGTAACAAAGATTATGACGGAGTTAAATATAGAAACGGGTCATGATAAGTTAAAGTGACATTATGCTCATATTTTCATAGTCAAGTTGAACATAATTGACTTGATATTTCAATAGATTAACTGTTAAAATGGTGTTTGACCAACATTTGATATTGGAAAATGTTCAAGATAAAATTATAAATCTGCCTAAAATATAAAAAGACTGCCCCACTCCTTTTATAAACTGAGCGTTATAGGTAAATTCTAATAGATATTATCAGAAATTTTATTTGGATCTGTGCATTATTTATTATTTATGGGAAGTAAATTATTAAATTAAAAGGAATTATGACAAAATGAAAACTTTTTTTTGATATTCACCTGTTCACTCGCTATTATACGCTTGGAATGGCATAATGTCACTTTAATACACCAGCAGATAAACAACTAAGTCACCTTTGATAATAATACAACAGCGCATGGAAATTGCTTGTCGCAATGTTTTGCTGACCGTAGAGACAAGAATTTGAAGAGTTTTTCATAATTGCATAAAACCGAGAGAAAAAATGTACACTCTTTCTTTTTTTTCTGTCTTTTCGGCATGGCAAAGTAATTCTCTGCAGTAATCAATTAATTAATATTCATTAGAACTAATATTTCAACGATCTTTGAAAAATTACACAACCCTTTTACTTTTTCCTTGTCAAAAGATGAAACAAAGATCAACAATCCAGCACAGAAGACACAAAACAAAGGCGGCGAAAGAAGGGAAGGGACATGTTATTTTAGTGAAATGATAAGAATTAAAGGACCGTTACGTGAAATTAGGGGGAAAATTACTGTGGACGCCGTCAGTGCTGGGGAAATACCTCACCCAAAAATGGGCCCTGAACCAGGCACCTTAAGCTTTTCGTAACTGTCTCCTGTTAAATTTGTATATTAAGATATGGCAGTAGTTGTACATGTGCACTTTATTTTGAAACGTGTATGTCTATACTGTGCGAGTATATGTTATGAAGTGTTTTTTTAAAAATAAAGTGTAACATTATGTTGGATATTTTCGAATGAGTTTTAATATAGAATATTTGACATTCATATGAACATTGTACGTAAACAGAATAAAATGCCCCAGAACAAATACTTTAACGTTACAACTACATGTATTTGTTTTCATGAAGTTAAAATCGTGAATCCGTGAAGTTGAAATCATGAATTCACGAAACTCAAAACGTGCATTGTGAAGTTGAAATGTCTCCACCGGTCTTTCGTAGAAATATTCATTGAACCGTCGCATGAGTGAGAATGTTCGATTTGGTTTGATGGAGGGGTCATTTACCCTGTAACATGATTTAAACAGCGTTTAAATGCTATCTAGCTTTAGCCGTAGCTTTAGCTCTTTCATTGTGATAACATTTGGACCCATGGTTACTGAATTCCATAAACGACAGCCTACTGTTAATGTCTACTGCCTACTGTCAACTGCTTATTGTCAACTGCTCGCTGTCAACTGCTTACTGTCAACTGCTTAATGATTACAGGCGACTGCTTAATGCTTATTGTTAATTGATAAATGCCAACTATCACACCTGCCAATGTTACTTATATATTACAATGGGAGACCTTGTGAAAAAGTGTTGGTCAAAGAATTAAACTCTGTATCACAGATGAAGTCTTTGACTTATAAAACCTCACTTTTGTCTGAAGTTATAAATACAAAAAAACAAGTGCTGAAAAAAACATCGCAGCTCTTCTTTTTGTCTGATATGGATATGTACGTATGTATAAAAGTGGAGGGCATGAGTGAAGAAAAAGCTAAATTTTACCAGCAAGTATAATCCAGTACATTTTTTCTCTCTATGTTTTTATTACCATTTTAACGTACAAGGTCAATGTGACTTTGACCTTTGAACCTTAAATCTGTTAGTGTTGTGAGTTCAGTGTGTGTGAGAAGTTTCACAATGTACATAGTATCTTGTGTCAATATTTAAGTAGAGGCTGTACTGTGGTATATATGTAAAGGTCAGTGTGTCAGAACAGTGCGTGCTTAGTGTCCTTTGAGTTTTTGTTCGCTGTGTGTCAGGTCATAGTCATGTGGTCTGTGTTCAAGGTCAGTGTGTCTGTGTATCGTATGTCAGTGTGAAAGTAGCGTCCTATGTGTTTGTGTCCTTTCCTTACAGTGTTTGAGTAATGCAGTATATGTCTGTATGTTTGAGTGCCGTATATGTCAGTGTGTTTGTGTGTAACTGTGTGAGTCGTTTTCTGTGAGTCAATGTGTGAGTAAGGTTCTGTATGTCAGTCAGTGTTTGAGTAGTGCTCTGTATGCCAAAGTGTCTGGGTGTCAGCCAGATTGAAATGTCATCTGTGTGTATGTGTCCTGTGAGTCAGTGTGTGGGTCGTGTCTTGTGTGTGAGTCGTGATCCGTTTGGCAGTTTGTCAGTCATGTCCGAATGTAAGTCTTGTAACGTATGTCAGTGTCTCAGTCGTGTCAGTGTGTGAGTTGAATCTTGTGTGTGAGTCGAGTCATGTGTGGCTGTGTGTGAGTGGAGTCTTGTGTGTCAGTTTGTAAGTCGTGTCTTGTGTGTCAGTGTGTGGCTCGTGTCTTGTGTGTCGGTCGTGTCCCGTGTGTCAGTCAGTGTGGGAGTTGTGTCTTGTATGTCTGTATATGAGTCGTGTCTTGTGTCAGTGGTGTCTGGTGTGTCACTGTGTGAGTCGTGTCCGTGTATCAGTGTGTGAGTCGTGTCTTGTGTGTGAGTCGTGTCTTGAGTGTCAGTGTGTGAGTCGTGTACCGTGTGTAAGTGGTGGCTAATTGTTTGTCAGTGTGTGACTCGTGTCTTGTATGTTTGTTTGTGAGTCGAGTGTTGTGTGTCAGTGTGTGAGTCGTATCTTGTGTGTGAGTCGTGCCTTGTGTGTCAGTGTGTGAGTCGTGTCTTGTGTGTCAGTTGTGTCTTGTTTGTGAGTCGTGTCTTGTGTATCAGTGTGTGAGTCGTGTCCCGTGTGTCAGTGCGAGAGTACCCTGTGTGTGTGTGCCGATCAGTGTTTTAGTAGTGCTTTGTAATGTTGATTGTGTGTGAATTATGCTTTATGAAAGAATGTGAGTATTTTTAGTTGAGTAGCGGGGGATCGAACTCGCAACCCCTAGATTTGTAGTCAGACAGTGTAACCACTGCACCACAGAGCCCGCTCTGATTTAAAACTATTTTAAAAGTCCCTATATACATTATCACATTAGTAAACAAAAAGAGTTATACAATTGAATTTTCACACCTAAATAGTAAGTACAAAGGCTGACATTCGTGTCCTTGCTCGAGGGGTTTTGATAAAAGTTTAGACGTAAACGAGTACTGAAAGAAAATAAGAAGAACTGTTGTCAGGCAATAAAAACATATTAGAAAAAGACATGTTCCGTTTAATAAGACCGCAAACTGAAACCAATACTTGTAATTGAAGATACTCTCTGCCAAAATTACATCCCGCGTTATTACATTGTAAATTTCAGCTTCTATTTGTCTACAATTAAATTCGTTCATTGAACCTTTAAAATGGTTATCTTTAAGACCCATTATACCCCAGAAATGCTATCATTTCTGTTTCGTAAAATATTTCGTAAGGAAACTTTCAATTTTTGTTATCTTGTTACAGTTTCATTTTTCATTTGCCACTTAGATTAACTATATTTCATTTCTTTTGCTCTGCTGACAATTGGATTGAATCATAGTGAATGTGAATTTGGTAGGGAAGTCATAATACTACTTTGTTTACATTTTGCTACCTTTACGACACATAACTGCACATTCAGAGCAAAATTTCAACATTTAAACGCCTAAGATTTGTGTAAGTTTTAACTTACGTCTGATTTTTTAAGTAAAGGCGTTTTACTAAAAATTTGCGTTAGTAAGAATTTATTAAAACATTATTAAACACATGTTTCACATTTCTAAAGATTTCTGAGGCATAATGTGCCTTTAAATTGTGAATTGTAGTTTTTTTTTTATTTCAAGGAAAAGTGTGCTTTCTTTCTACTTACTATATCACTTTTATTTATATGGCGATTTCTTCTTACTCCTTATGAATAAACAATACTTCATGGTTAGTCTCTCGTTTCATAGACATAAATTCTTTGTTCATTTGAAACAATTAATTGAATATTGATTTGATTAGTTTTTGTTATTCAATCCCTTTATGTTATATGTTCTGTCTGTTGTTCCTGCATCAACCATGTCAAAATAGATATTATCCAATTAAATTGAAATAACAATTGCTTTATTGCAAACCAAAACGTACGTCCAAACGACAGTTATCGTTATATACGTTTGATCTGCCTTTTTAAGTTGTTTATTTATTCACCCTGCCTTTTAACCGTTATTTTTAAGTTGTTCTCCGAGAAATGACCTTTATTAATATTTTTTATCATCACTGCATATTCTTTTCCAATGAATTTCAAGGCCATGAGGTATAGCCTGCTTAGTATTTCTGGGGTGGTCTAAATCTTTGCAAAGATACATGTGCTAGTCTGTGGCCGAGTGGTTAAGGTCGTTGGCTTCAAACCACTTGCCCCTCACCGCTGTGGGTTCGAATCCCGACAGGGACTTGGATTCTTTCATGTGAGGAAGCTATCCAGCTAGCTTACGGAACGTCGGTGGTTCTGCTCAGGTGCCCGTTCGTGCCTGAAATAATGCACGGAGGGGCATCTGAGGTCTTCCTCTACCAGTAAAGCTGGAACGTCGCGATATGACCTATACTGTGTCGATGTGACATGAAACCCAATCAAACAAACAAACCTTGTTTTTATTTTCAAATTATGCAGCATGTCCCTAATAAATATGTCATTCTAGCTCAAAATACAGCCAAACCTCAAACAAATTGCAACAGAAAATGTTTTGAGTGTTTTGAAACCCCAGACCTATATTGTATATCATATCAAAAGTCTAGAAAAATCTAAACTGGGGAATGTTTTTTTCAAAAATTGAGATCAAATATATTGGTATCATTGTATTTATTTTTCTAATTTGAACTCAAAATAATACACACATACAATATTCCAATCAGTTTTATATATAATATGCATTATAATATAGCTTAATTTATCCCTATAGTAACATAAAGTAATCAAAAAGCTGTTGATTTTTTAAGAAAATACTTTAATCGTTCATAAATTTATTAAAAACTTAAGTGGGTGGGGTAATACAATATTTTTGTAGATCAACAATTTATTGAAAGATGTACGTTACATGATATTAAACAGATAATAATGGTTTATGTACATGTGAAAACTGTCAAATTTCAACGTTTTGTGAATTTAATTTACATTTCATCAATATTAAATGCATATATTGAAATAGTTATATTAACACTGTACAGCTAGTGGATGGGGGTAATCTTATACAAACTAAAGAAACATTATTTATCAGACAATCTCTGTTTAGATACTGGTTTTACATTATTGAGGTGTATGTTGTCAAACTATGCATTCATTTAAGTAATAAAATGTCTTAATAAATCAAATCTCAGTTTGGACACTAGTTCAACATATTGAAGTATATGTTAATTATGTATTGCTATAACGTTTTAATTATAGCTTATATATTGAATTCAATTGATCAATCTAACTAATTAAAATGTTTTTGTAGGATAATCACTAGTTTAACTTATTACAATGTTCATTAACTACGTATTTCTTACACGTTAAACATAACTTTATATTGAATTTATGTTTACTTGAAAACAGTTTGTGATTAATATACATTGATAAGATAAGATACCATGTGTTTATAGGGACACTATTTTTAACATTCTTGCTTTATTTCATTTTTTAATATAACTCTACATGTATCAAATTTTACTTAACATGTATAGAGCTATAAATAGGCTGCATGTAATAAATAAAAAATATAATAAAAATAATAACAAAATTCTTGGTCAAAACGTAGATGAAAATATTGTTTATTGTCCTATGAGCGAATGGCACATGTACGCAAATTTGGAAAAGGAAGTTATTATACCCTTTATAGTAAGTTATATTGAAATTATGGAAAGAGGAGAACACTCGACAGTAGCGGCAAGTTTTCATCATTTACTGAATAATAATAATAATAATAAAAATAATAATAATAATAATAATAATAACAACAACAACAGCAGCAGTAATAATAGTGATAAGAAGAGTAATTTTGTAATTTTACTTTTGTAAATCATTTTTATATTCAAATTCAAATTCAATTCAAAATGGTTTATTTACGTCTCATCACATGTACAACACATATATCACAATAGAAATGAATAAAACTGGTAAAGGTACATATGCCATTCAATATAGAATTATAAGAGACGTGTAAGCAAAGCTTACATCTATAGGTAAATATAATAAAAGATCATATTTACATACTTATATGATTATATACTATACACAGTTATAATAAATGAATTTTATATGTAGACAATATGATTCAAAGTTATCGTATATTTTTGTTTGTAAATTTAAAAATGTAAACTTTATGTCATCATCCATAGTGTCACTCTTTTGTTTTCGTTGCTTTTCACAGTCTATCG
Organism: Ruditapes philippinarum; assembly: GCF_026571515.1. NCBI lineage: Eukaryota > Metazoa > Mollusca > Bivalvia > Venerida > Veneridae > Ruditapes > Ruditapes philippinarum. The sequence continues at coordinate 12,034 of NW_026864523.1, read as the reverse complement.
TTACTCCTATGGTTGGACAGTTTGGTGGTTTCTGTTGTCCAACCTTGTGTCATCTATTATATAACGTTTGCGTATTTGAAGTTTTGGTTTATACAGAATTTATTTTAGTTCGATTGTGTAAAAAGCTATTCGCTTATAGACACAATTTCGAATCCGTTCCTGGAACCAACCAGTACTGAGCAATGAGTGTAAAGTTTCTTGCTCAATCAAACAACGACTTGCCCCTGACGGGGTTTGAACCCATACGGCTAGCGATCATTAGATTACTAGTCCGACGCGTTAACCACTCGGCCATGCCGCCACTTATTTGAAGTTTTTGGTTAGTCTTTTGATTATATCATGATCTATTCTTAGACAATAAAACGTATCAATCAAAGTTTTGTGTTTTATAAATAGGGGTTTAACCTCTCGAAAAGCTGGAGATTGAAAACGTTGTGGAGCAGATAATTATAGATTAATAGTTTCCAGAAATTTTCTAAAAAAACGATATATATATATATATATAATATATATATATATATATATATATATATATATATATATATATATATATATATATATATATATATATATATATATATATATATATATTGAGAGAGGATATTCCAGTTACTTTCTATAAATACATATTTTTTATCAAGTGGTATGAAAATAAATACGTGGTGGAGTGGCGGTAGTCACAAGTGAAATATGATACTTTTCATGCCACAAGATGTAAATACATCATGTATTCACAGAAAAAAAACTTGACTTCTCTGTTTATTATATACAGTTTTCTCTTTTTGACATTATATTTTGAAAGAAATTCCCTTACATTTTGTGTATTGGCAGAATTTAAAAGAAAGAAGTCAAACAAGACACCAGTGAAAATACGGAAAATGTTTCATGCAGTGAAAAATAAATTTTTACAGTAAAAATACGGAAAATGAAAATACGCATTTTATTTCATCAATATTTCTCAATATTTCATTTATACGTATATAATAATTAAAGTTATAGAAGCAAGAAATAACACACATCATGATTTAGTGATAAGAAACATATTAAAGAATAAAATTAAGACACCTTTGAAAGATAATTTGAATGATCAGGAGCTTGCAGAAATTTAGCTATTGATAATTGTTCCACTAAACGAGTTGTACCAAAATTCACTATTGTACAGTTTAGTAGGCGACGATATTAGTTTCATCCATACACCATCTCCTGACTCTAGCACAGAAATTGCAGTTGTTGTAAAACAATTAACTGATTTGCCAAACCAGCCTCGCTTCAATGGAGTTCCATTCATAGTGATCTCGTAATGAAGATGGAGGCTATCGGTCGTGCAAAAGTGGATTGTAAAAAGATATGTGCCATTTCTAGGTGCAGTAAAAATGCCAGTTTGGTTGTCATACCCATCTCCAAAGTTGAACAAGTTAGTTTTGAATATGAAATTCTGTCCGACAGTTGGAGCAATATTGATGACATCTTTAGCATGAAACGCTACCGTTTGAGTACGGACAGAGTCTAAAATGTAAAATAAGACATAAATACATATAGAAGTCAAATCGTGTGTATTTCAACATCTAATATAAAAAGAATGTGTTTATTATATGTTTGTGTATTCTTAAGGGTATGAAACTCAAGACACGTAATGTATCTTATCAACAATTGATTTTTAATAAGGTATTTTCTCTTTTCTGTAATTATTTTTATTACTATTTCTTTAATTATTTATTGTTGGTTTTTAATGATTTTAATTTCATTAATTCAAAAGATTTAAGATAGTTGGAAATTATCATAAAACATCAAATTACCCTGGTCAAAGAAATGTTTTAAGAAAGCTACTAAGAAAGCTACTTTCTGAAATGAAGGGATCGCATTAGGTAGCGCCTGAATTTGTGCAACTTTGTAATTATGTTTAATAATAGATCAAGCCGGGGCTAGGGGACATGAGAGATATTGCATGTTTACATTATCTTTATATAACTTTATCCATCATGTACAGACTCAATGAACCCAAATCTGCAATTTTCATTTAATTTTGCTGTTTAAATGCTTCCGAGGATCACTTTTATATTACCATTCATAATGTAAATATCATTGAAGTTTACCATCTGAGATATAACCAAGAAATCCGTTTTTGTTCATTTTTCAAGACGTCAAGAACATATTCTCATTCCGCAATTATTGAAATCAATTTATTTAGATTGTTTAATATCTATCTCATAAAGCAAACAAAATTGTCAATAGAACCTGTCATTCACATGTATTGCATGCTTATTTCTGTTAAAAGAATAAATTATTGTACTAGGAATAGTAAAAATAATCAGAAATATATTTTTGGCTATTCCATCTAGTTTCATACATGCTTTACAACCAGAGCTGCATTACTGGTACTGGTACTGGTACTGCAGTACGTACTGCAGCGATTTTGCAAGTACTGGTACTGATACTGAATTAGTCTTACAAAATTTTGCTACTACTGGTACTGGTACTGCATTACTGTCTTAAAAAGTTGTACTGCTACTGCATTATCCAGTACTTTTGGTTTTGATAAAAATTAAAAATAGCATCAATTTTTCTCATAAAATACAGCTGTAAATTACATTAACTATATTTTATTTTTGTGAAAAAGTAAGTTATCAAATTTGAAGATAATTTGCTGCAATATTCCTTCAAATGTTAACATAGTATTCATCATAAAAAGCACCAAAGACTTTAAGTAAAAATTAAACTAAAATAAACAGACTCAATAACTCTTTACCCTAAAATATCCTTATTAAAATCTTTTATTACTTTGCATTTACTAGTAAAAGAACAAAATAAACACTAATTAATTTCTTCTATTCTAAATAATCCCATTTGAAGTGAAAAAGTGATATTGTAGCACCATAAAAAGTTGTTATTTACTTTGGTATAAATTGAACAGAGGTGTAAAGATGTGAAAGGCAACAAAAGACTGTTGTGTTTTAAATGAAAGATGTTTGCATTGTATTTATACAGTTGACTGGTTACTATGACATGAATATATGTTGTAAATATTGTTTGTAAAAAGTATGTTAAAACTATAAAGTTGTAAATATGTTATGTTAAACTTTAAAGTAAATTATGATTTTATTTCTTTGCTGAATAATATTTGCAATCATTTGTTTGACACTGTATTTATTCAAACTTTGAAAAATATATAAAAGTAATGGTATTGATACTTAATTACTTCACCAAAAATAGTACTGGTACTGCAGGACCAAGCTAAAATCTAGTACTGGTACTGGTACTGCATAATTTGCCAAGTACTGGTACTGGTACTGCATAATTTGCCAAGTACTGGTACTGGTACTTAAGTACGACACCCTTAGTACTGGTGCAGCTCTGTTTACAACGCATGTAAAATTAAAGATTTTCATCAGCTTAAGTTTTAGTTTTTATCTTGTTCCTTTTGTCATTGCATTATCTAAAATGGATATATCAGTACAATTGTCATACCTGTCATATGTTGATTTCCTTTCAGAGTGTCTACCTGTTTCTTTAATGTGGTAATTTCGTTGTTCATCTTTTGCACAACATTTTCAAACTTTAACAGTTTCTGTAGGATGGCTTCTTCATAGGAACATTCCGATAACGCGACACAAGCGAGAAATATAACAAATACAAGCATTTTAGTTAACAATGCTTTCAGTTGATCAACGATTTTTACATCCAACCCGAAATTCAGTTAGTTGCGGTATGCACCACTATATCTTGTAAAGAAAACAAAATATAACAAGGAAAATAAATAAATTTAACATGAGACAAATGATAACGATCTAAAAGGAAGTAACACACATAAAGTTCATACCAAAAACATTTCAAGTGTTGTTGCTGTTGATGTTGTATTTTGTTTCGAATTTTAATTCATTAAAAGTAATGACATTCTCGCAAAAGTAAATTTTCAACAACTTGTAAATTACATGCTTCATTTTGTATTTAACACTTTGCTAAGAAAATTAATTCACTAGTAGTTTTGATATTAATTCACTAGTAGTTTTGATATTGTATTTTTCAAACTACATACTATAAATTATGTAAATCTTAATCATTATTACGAGGATTGATGGATAAAGTCGCGGTATGAATTTTCTGCTTAAATCAAATGGAAATTCGTATACTTGCAAAACAACTTATTTTCGCTCTCAATACTGGGTAGGTGGATGGATATTTAATACACAAATGTACTTAAAAAGAATAAAAGGTATCCATAGCAACCACTCTTTAGTGACTTGAAGCCACCTATTTTTCACATATTCTGAATGCATTATGATAATTGTGAGTAGTGAAATGGAAGATGTGGGTGTGATAAAGTAGGCAACTTTACATGTGTATCTTATGATGGACTAAGTGTGGTTGACTATCATATAGCATCAACTGAATTATTTTCGGTCATATCAATACTTTAATGTAGAAATGCGCGATGAATCCGACCATTTTCCCTTAATGTGTCGGTTCAAGTTTGAATCTATTTGCGAGCCTGTTGTCAATGTACCTCAATCAAATACTACTCTTATTGAAAACATTGAATTGAAGGATAAGTTCAAAGATACTTATAGAAAATTAACTCAATCCAGAGATGTAATTTTCCAAAAAAATAGAATATGATATAAATGATGCAGTTTCGTCATTGATAGAAATATACCGTTCGTCTGCTACGCTCAGTCTAATGTTTGTTTTACGGGAAAAAAAAACAGTCTAATCAACCAAAAGTGTCAACAAAGCAAAGAGCATAAAAATCTTTTATTAAGTCAATTTAGGTTAACAAACAATATCCGTGACTACGAATTATATAAAGTTTCTATGAGGCATTCCAAAAATACATGTCGTAATAAGAAACTAACGAATTTATCTGAAAATAGAAATAAGCTTATACATTCAAGAAATGATCCTAAGGAATTTTGGTCCCTAGTAAAAACTGGTTCGATACAAAATACAATGACTTCTGAAATAACGGCAATTGTCTGTCTAAATGATTTGGAACAGTTATTTAAAAATAATATTGTTGAATTAAATAAATCAAGGCCACAAGGTAGATTCTATGTTCTTTATAGACTTTAAAAAAGCACCCGACTCCCGAGTACGTTATAATATATTTTATAACATTTAAAGTAAGGGTGCAAATGGAAATTTAATTAAAGTTCTTATTTCAATGTATATAAAGTTAGAAAATTACATCAAAGTATCAAATACATCGTTTAATAACAATAGACGAAAAATATATCATGCGATCGAATCTTCGTCCGATCAGGTGTAACATTGGCACGAGACAAGGAGACGTGAATTCGCCCAATATGTTCATTTTATACATTAATGACGACGTTTATCGTGGGCGGATACCAATGTGTACACCGATATTTGAGAGACCGGTGTGTAAACAATGGTATGGAATGCCGGTAGGGACATGCCACTTTGCTTATTTGCCATCTACTTAATTGCTTATTTGCTAATTGTTGATTTGCCAATTTGCTGATTTGCCAATTCGCTTATTTGCTAATTGCTTATTTGCTTATATACATTAATGTTTATGATATTGTCAAGTGACACGTCCGACTCGCGAAGTTCTTGTTTGATATAAAATAACAAGTCTTTGTAGACTTTATTTCAAGCTCATGAACCTATATCATGTTATTATGTTTATAAAGTTTTGTTAATTATAACTTGTGACAATTGTGATCAATCCATCATTACCTAGAATATAGGTAGAAAGACAGATGGATACATTTTAATCAGTTTCGAAAAAAAAAAATTCAGTTTCAGAAAGTAGTTCTAGTTGTTTTTTTAATTATCTTGAGTTTCAGTTTTTGCTCCACTATTCAGAGAATAGGGATGCTATCCTACCCACCACTGCATTGGTTTTTTTGGTAACTTGTTTTTCTGTCATATCTCTGTTACTTTTGCTGATTCATGTATCTTACTGCGACTTTGCATAAACTTTGCGTTACAAGCATGCATACAAAGTACATGAAGAAGCTGTGCCCGTTACATAATGAATGTCAAGGTCACCAATGTATTGTAATGAGAAGCCTTAGTTTCTGTCATATCTCTGTTACTATTGCTTATATCTAACTGTAACTTCACATAAGCATTAAATAGGCAGCATGCATACACAATATTCAAAGAGGCTTTGTCCATTATACCCTAGGTCATGAGCATGGTCATGGTCACCTGATAGCATGTAAAATGTACCAGGTACGTATATTAACATGATATACGTACCTGAATGTACAACATGAAGAAATGGAAAAGTGTGACACAATTTCAAAAACATTAAACCAAAGTAAAATGTTGATGCACACACAGACATAAGTGATCTCAAAATCTTACAGAGCTAAAAACGAAGCCTATTGCTAAAGTGTAAAGACAAACACCCGTGTTAAGCATGCACCAAATGTATCATTCGTGATACTATGTGTTCGTACCGATAAAATGAGGCCCTCTGTGACAAATCTGCTGAGAATAACGACATTTTATATGCCATAAAATAAGAAATAGTTTTGTTTTCAAGTTCTTTTATTTTCAATCTTTACCCAATAATTTTCACTTTTATATTACTAATCAAGTGTTTATTATGCCATCAATCTCTGCACAAACAGATCTATAGCTGCAACACATTATTAGGCATTCTCAAGCACAGATGCTGGCGGGTCAGATCCTGCCCCCAACGTGATACGCCTCTGTAAACACTATATCAAAATTATTTTAATATTCAAATACGAATTGGACATCCGTTACAACACGGAGTTATATTACATTAATCTGTTGTTACAACGATAAAACCATTAAGTACTTTATTGAGACTTGGTGGTACATGTATATGGTATTTTTCATACCGGCATATGTAAAAATTGTTTGAAAACCAGTTTTATCGATGCCAATTCGTGATTAAATATTATAAAAAATTTAATAGAGTGTTTACAGGCGCGTATCACGTTGGGGTACGGGATCTGAACCAAGGCGTCTGTGTTCTCAAGGGCATGTCAGCCATCAGTTGTAGACATATATCTGCGTAGGCATCACTGCAACTAAATTCATTGCCAACAGTATTGAATTTACAAGAATACTGTTGGTAAAAGTTAACAGATCTGACTCAACTGGTTGTCTGTTGTCAGATTTTCCATATACTTCTGGCACAGTGTAAACTATTTCTATTGCAAAAAAGCAAATGAGCAATTGGCAAATAAGCAATACGTAAACAAGTGGTTAACAAATAAGCAAATTAGCAATTCAGCAATTGGCAAATAAGCAAATTTGTCATTAAGCCTATCAGCCATTGGCAAATAAGCAAATCGGCAATAGCAAATAGCAATTCAGCAATTGGCAAATAAGCAAATTGGCATGTCCCTACCGGCATTCCATACAATGGGGTGGATACCGTACATAACCTCCAATTACAGCTAAAAGCCGAATCCGAATTGCGTAACCGTTCCGGAAAGCAAACATGCTTTGTCAAAATATAAATGCGGCTGTAAATAATGCTTCCGAGGGACCACTTTGTTTCCAGATTTTCAAATTACAATACCAGAATATTAATGCTTAGATATGTATATGTATTTCAATCTACTTTTATATATACCTTACAGGTCAAAACTAATGAAAAGTTTGTTTACTGTGTATAGAAAAGTATGTATTAGCCATCATGCTTTTTATTTTTGTCATTTATATTTTGTTTCGTCCATCAAATATATCATGTTAACTTTCATGTTAATGTTTTGTTCATGCCATTATATATGTATGCTTGTTTATATGTTAATCACGAAAGACTTGTAGTTACAGTGATAAATAAACGTTCTTCTTTTTATTCTTCTATAATAATGATAAGGTATATTCATTTAATGCAAAATGACCCTGTGACACATAAACGAGATATTTTAACGTTTACATAATTTCATTCAGTCTTATACGGAAACGTTTACTGACCCCCTTTATATTTGTTGCTATTTAGATGAGAGTTAACTGCCCTTGTCGGGTAGAGGCATGGATTTTCAGCTCTCGTTATTTTACGGTAAAATATTGGATAAAATTATTGACATGTAAAAAAAGAATCTCATCTTTTCAAAACCTATAACATGCTTAAAGTCGATGTTGACGGAAATAACACATATACTGAACCAAAAAAGAAACTTTCGCAATGTTCGTGCCAGATGTTCAAGGGTACCACTTAGATGTACACACTTAATATATACATGTTGTAGCTTGTAAAACTCGTTTTGTTTGCTAACCCCCGTATAAAAGCCCGATATGTTCATTCAACGTAAAATTCGAGTTTCAAAAGGATTGAAAACTGTACTAACATATCTACATTCAAACTTGGAGAACGTTTCTTTTTTGTTTCAGTATATAATAAATTGGGCTTATCAAATTAAAATTATACTTGATAAATGCGGACTTTCGTATATTTGGCAAAACCAATCTAGCATGTTAATTGACTTCAATATTATTGAACGACGCATATTTGATATTTCTTATCAAAGTTGGTATTGTTCTATCAATAATTCTAGTCGTCTAGATACATACAGTTCTATAAAATATAAATTTGAATTTGAAAGTTATCTTGATTATATTAAGGACAAAAGATTTCGAGTTGCGCTTACAAAAATTCGCACATCATCTCACGACTTGTTTATTGAAAAGGGAAGATATACAAACGTACCTAGACTGGAAAGAATATGCAATAATTGTTCTTTGAGGCAAATTGAAAACGAATTTCACTTTTTGTTTACATGCTCACAATATGCTGACCTTCGCAAAAAATATCTTAGACGCTACTATTATACATGGCCTACATTGCAGAAATTTACTAATCTATTATTGTCTGAATCTAAAATAATTGTAAGAGATCTTTCTAAATATTTATATTATGCAAATGTGATTAGAAAATAGTTTTACAGAACCTAAAAACAAGTCATAATTATAAATTCATATGTTTTACATCGTATTTTTGTGCTCCTTGAAAAATCAATGTCTTCTGCCATAGTTATATTGTATGTGCTATAAACATATATTGTATGTTTAACGCAATAAAATTATTTGAGTTGAGTTTGAATTTAGTTTTTATCATCTTTTTTGTCGGCACCTATTTATAAAATAAGTCAATACTTGTGATTAAATGACTGTTAAGAAATGTAACAGCCTATATACAAGGAAATTTATATTTGACATGATATTTATAATTCGTTTTTGTTTTGTAAGTCTTATTTAACCGATACAAGTAAAAGTGTGTTTACAACGTTCTCGAAAATATATTTTTATTTCATGTATAACAACACACATACATGTTTTTTTTCATTAAAATCAAGTATTAAAAGAACGAATAAGCCTAAGATTTCCTGATATAAGTAGTTCGATTTACAGAAATTAACAAGTGCACATGGAAATGATGACAATATTTGCCTTACAAAACGACTGATAGATATTTGTATCATAAAAAAATGTTAACAATTTCTATTGCAATTACTGTTATTTATGATATTATGAGTACATATATACACATCAAGTCAAGTATTTTATATAATATTTACTTTTTTAACCCTTTCGCTGCCAGTGGTTATTGTTTTACTATATTTTTAATTGATATAATTATTATTATTTGTTATTAGTATTATAATAATTATATTATGTTTCCAAATCTGTGAGTATAATAATAATAATTTTTCTCGATGTTATAATTTTCTTTATATTTATTATTATCTTTATTATTATTATTAATTTATTATTATTACAACTATTATTATAGAAACGGCTACAGCCGTCCATATGGCAAATACGCCGAAAAGAACAGGGACGGCATAAGCCGTCCCTATGGCAGTGAAAGGGTTAAATGTAGTGCGAGTGTTTCTATTCCTTGTATAAAATACTTGACTTGATGAACGATTGTGTATAACAAATAACGACTTAATATGATTTCACTTATTATTCAGTATTGTATAAGATTGTATATATAATAATCAAACTTGTCAACAAATTTACCTTTTTTCTATATTTTCGCCTTTATGCACATTTTTTTTTTCGAAGTTAACGTCTTCAAGTACATTTTAGAAAAAAGGGTCGAAATGTCCAGTCAATTAAAGGGGTCTAAGTGTCTTAGGGGTCTAAGTGTCATGGGTCGAGATGTCTTATGGGTCGAGTTGTCAAGGGGTCGAGGTGTCAAGGGGTCGAGATGTCACAGACTCGTTGATATACGGAGGATCCTCAATTGCCACCCTTTGCCAGTGCAAATATTTGGACGTAGAACAAAGAATGACAGTATTCACAATCAAAAGAATCAAGACAATAACTAAGATGATAATAACGGTCACGTTACTGTTGTCACAGCCATTTGATTCAGATATGTATTTCTCTGTGTTAGTCGTTACGTAATCTGTAAAAAAATAATGAAATTCAACTTATACTTGAAAGAATAATTAATATTTATAATAGATAAGATGTATACAATATCTATTAAAAATTGAGTTGTTTATTATTACTCTATGTATCATTATTTTATCACATTAGCTTGTTTCTTTTTGAAAATCGAAAAATGCGAGTGTTGTATTATTGTAGACTACTTTAAGTACTAAAATGAAAGATCAGCATATATCGTTCATATAAAACATTTGTTTTAATACATACTCGTACTGTTGTTACAAACTTTCGATTCAGATATGTTTTTATCAGTATTCGGCGTTGTGTAATCTGGAAAAAGGGGTATTTTGTACATTTAACTTATAATAATTAAACAAATTGAGGTAAAATATATTGTATCATAGTTTGGAGACCTTTCTGTTGAAAATGTGTCAGGGTTAAATCGTATACATATACATGCACAGTGCGTTAACTGGAGTGCGGATATTAGTTACCCGCACTCAAGAGCATGCCCATTGATTGGCTCATTTTTGCTGGGGTTTACATAATTGTGGCGGCAGATAAAGGGAAAGCGACAGAAATGTCATATTCAGATGTTCGTTCATTGGTTCATGTTTGCCGGGGTTTCATATTGTGACAACAGGGAACGTCCTTTTATGTTTGATTATGATACTACAGAGAAAGAACACCAAAACACTACGCCCCCTCGTACAAATCAGATAGCCTCGTGTTTCGGTGCTCTTTCTATTACTAATAGCACTGATGGGAGATGACGCCATATTTAGGGATATAAAGTTTCAGTGTTCTTTATATTCATTATTGATAAAAACATTACAATTTCAAGTTTCTTTCAGTAAGAACTAATGCTAAATAAATCGTGTAATTGTATCAATGCATTGTCCATGTTAACTAGACAGTTGAATTCATTTTCGCCCCAAACCCTATAACTCTTAAAATGGCATTAATTCCGTAATAAAATTACGTGTAAAAGCATAATAAATATGTTCGTGGTAATTTACCAGTTACACCAAAGGAAATTTATAAATATCAACTGGGGTGAAATGATGTGCAAATGGCTAATTACATGTATTTTATTTTTAAAGGACTATGACTTAACGATCTTTTGCTGGCCTACAATTTTTAAAAATGAAGAAACAAAATCAATATTTTACATACAGGGGCATTCTTTCTTGCAGAATTCAGAGGGAATACTAGTACATATATACGAACATCTGTAACATCGAAACCCATTCCAATACATGTCTGTGTCACACATCAGTAATGAATCTGTAAGATCACAAGTTAGATGAACGTATCATTAAGAAGAAATTTTGAAAATAAGAAACTAAAACTAAATGGCAAGATGTATAAAATAATATATAAGAATGTATAAAATGATTTGGCGCGTATTTTAGTTACCTGTCTTACCTATCTGATAACCAAAATAAATGTGCATGTAATTTCAATTTCTTCTAACTGCTAAAGAATTCAAATAATTTATCACTTAATTTTCAGTGTCTATTTTTTGAACAGCTGAACATAATTGTAACATCTTTCTAACTGATAATAAAATGATTGTGCATTTAATTTCTGTGACATTACTTCTAACTGCTGCACTGTAGTTATAATTTGAGTGACCCTTTCTTTTAACAACTCAAAAAGAAAGTGCATGTAATTTTAGTAA
>NW_026864522.1:0-13869 GCF_026571515.1 Ruditapes philippinarum | reverse complement strand
ACGTGAAATAAATGAATTATTTTCGGCATGTCATATTGTAAGGTCAATGTATGTCCCCCACATTTTTTTCAAATCCCCCTCATTTTTCAGTTGAGTGGGGGACAATCCCCCATAATTTTGAAATTCTAGATGCAACACTGGTATGTTATGACCAATTACCATGTGAAATGATGACTTTGTGATGAATACTTTTCAAGATAATCAGCGGAAACCATTTTGACATTTAAGGCCCCTTTGACCTAGTGACCCGAAAATCTATAGGGGTCATCTACTAGTTATGACCAATCACCATGTGAAATTTAAGAATTTGTGATGAATACTTTTTAAGATAATCAGTGGAAACCATTTTGACATTTAAGACCCCTGTGACCTTGACCTTTGACCTAGTGACCCCAAAATCAATAAGGGTCATCTACTAGTTATGACCAATCAGTATGTGAACAAGAGCTGTCACAGCCAAGCTCGACTAATAAAATACTGGACGCAGTAAGGAGGACAAAACTATGAAAGAAAAATCAATTATGTATTAATATGTATTAAGTTATAGTAAAAAAATAACATTTGTTAACATAAATTCCAAGATCAAGGGAAATAATTCTAGAAATAGTCACGCTAGAGTTATGAACCTTGTCACACAACATGTGTGTCATGATAAAGAAAATATATATTGAAGTTTGAAGTAGATACCTTAACCAAGAAGCTGTCACAGGAGACAGCGAAGCTCGACTAATAAAAATACTGGACACAGTAAGGAGGACAAAACTATGAAAGAAAAATCAATTATGTATAATTATGTATTAAGTTATAGTAAAAAAATAACTTTTTGTTAACATTAATTCCAAGATCAAGGGAATAATTCTAGAAATAGTCATGCTAGAGTTATGGACCTTGCCACACAACATTTGTGTAATGATAAGAAATGTATATTTGAAGTTTGAAGTAGATACCTTAAAAAATAAAGAAGTTATTATATTTTCTTAAAGAAAAATCCTAAGTTCAAAGAGAGATAAATCTGTAAATATTGCTTCAAGAGTTATGAAAACATTGTCACATAAAATGTAATTGATGATAAGGAATAAGTATTTGAAGTTTGAGGTAGATACCTTTTAAAATAAAAAAAGTTAAAATAAAAAATAACATTTTCTAGTAAATAAATCTAAGTTTATGGGGAGATAATTCTTGCAATATTGGTGCTAGAGTTATGAACCTTGTCACATAAGATGTGGATGATGATAACGTAAATATATTTGAAGTATGAAGTTTGATCCCTTTAGAAATAAATAAGTTACAGTAAAAAATAATATTTTGTATGGAAATTCTAAGTTCAAAGGGAGATAAATCTGAAAATATTTGTGCTAGAGTTATGAACCTTGTCATATAAGATGGGGATGATGATAACGTAAATATATTTGAAGTATGAGGTTGATCCCTTAAGAAATAAAGAAGAAACAGTAAGAAATAGTATTTTTTGAGGAAATTCTAAGTTCAAGGGAGATAAATCTAAAAATATGGTGCTGGAGTTATGAACCTTGTCACATAAGATGGGAATGATGATAAGGTACATATATTTGAAAGTATGAGGTTGATCCTTAAGAAATAAAGAAGTATCAGTAAAAAGAGTATTTTTTAAGGAAAATTCTAAGTTCAAGGGGAGATAAATCTGAAAATATTGGTGCTAGAGTTATGAAGACCTTGTCACACAAGATGTGGTTGATGATAAGGAACATATATTTGAAGTTTGAAGTTGATACCTTAAGAAATGACAAAGTTATAGTGAAAAATATTTTACTGCACCAAAACTTTAATCTAAAATCTGGACGCGGACGCGGACGCCGACGCCGGGGCGAGTAGGACAGCTCTCCATATACTTCGTATAGTCGAGCTAAAAAGTAAAGAAGTTATAATATTTCTTAAAGAAAATCCTAGTTATGACCAATCACCATGTGAAATATGACGACTTTGTGATGAAAACTTTTCAAGATAATCAGCGGAAACCATTTTGACATTTAAAGCCCCTGTGACCTTGACCTAGTGACCCCAAAATCAATAGGGGTCATCTACTTGTTATGACCAAACAATATGTGAAATATGAGGACTTTGTGATAAATAGTTTTCAAGATAATCAGCAGAAAGCATGTGGTCTACCAATGGACAGACAGACCAGCATTAGCAAAACAATATCCCCCCTCGTTTTTGAAGGGGGGCATAATAAAGATGTTTAAGAAACTAAAACTTGATTTGTAGTAATGAACTCAAAGAAAAACAAAACAAAACCAAACAAAAAAATAAATGACATGTCAGTAAATATATATAAAGTAAATGTTAAGTGTCAGTAAAGTCCACAGGCGCTAGTCACATAATCAAATATTTTACATAATCGGTCTATATATGTATATAAAGATATATCTTTATATACATATATAGACCGATTATGTAAAATATTTGGTTATGTGACTAGCGCCTGTGGTAAAGTCCTAGACCAGCTGGCTGACAGTCACATGTGACAGTTTCCTTTCAAGTAGATAATAAAGTGCCTTTTTACAAGAGAAATCATGAATGCACTCCTAATCATTGCAACCACCTTTATATTCTAAGACTAGGAAGAGCCAGCGAAACAAAATTATTACGAACTGACAGTTTTACTGAAACAAATTTTATTCTTGTAAAACACATACTGTACCCATTTATCAACAGTATCAACAGATAAATTGAATAATTTTAGTAGAGCTCTATATCCTCGAAATTGAACTAAACGTAAGTGATTACATGCAGTATGAACAAAATATATCCGTTGATACTGACTGGCATTGTTTTATACCAGAAAAAAACAACAAATTTTCCAATAATAAATTTTCTAATATAAACATGATGAGTGGAAATATTTTATCATTACCCAAGGTCAAGGCCGCGGAAGCCGGTTCGCGAGAAATTTCCTTATCTCGGACTTATAGCTTTTTCTACGGATTACTTTGTTATTATCTCTTAGAAGGTGTTTGACGCATGCGCATCAAGCAAAAAATAAACAAAATTTCTTTTGTTTACAAAATAATATATTATTTGTCGCATATTTTTCTAATATTTCGGACCCTGTCTTTTAACCTATAAGGCATATTTAAAATGGGCAAAAAACACAAGCCTAAGAAGCATAAATCTAAAGGATATGATGATGATTACGAAGGTAATTTACGAATGAACTGAAATGTCATCAGTATTCACGACCTGTTGGAATGAATTATTTTGTCTACAGCGTCATATTATAAATGAGTCGAGCTTTTCATGGCGGCGCGGTTCTTAACCAAACATTCACTCTATGACATTGATTTACTAAAGATGTAACTAGTATTTTGTAATATCGCCAATCTGAAAAATGACTTCGGGGGTAGAAATCAGCTCTGTTACCCTACTCTACAATTTGTACAAATTATCATATAATTTAATAACATAACAGCTATAGCAAATAATTCACTCAGATTTATAAAAAGAAAAGTCAAAACTTCCAACAAAAAGGTTAAAGAATCTGCCTACAAAACTTATGTAAGGCCCTAGTTAGAATATTGTTCCACTGTTTAGCATCCTTTGCAAAAATATCTAGTTTACAAAATACTATTTAAAAGAACAAGTTGAAAGTTCATCTGACAGATATGTATACAACAACGAAATTTAGAGGTTACATACCATGGAGGAAATGTACTACTGCATAAATGTAAATGAGGTTATGTACCACATATATATAATTAGAAATAAAGGGATAATAAGGGAATAATTAAAATAAAATTAAATTTTTTTTTTAAATTGTGCATTA
The DNA here is from genome assembly GCF_026571515.1 of Ruditapes philippinarum. Classification (NCBI taxonomy): domain Eukaryota; kingdom Metazoa; phylum Mollusca; class Bivalvia; order Venerida; family Veneridae; genus Ruditapes; species Ruditapes philippinarum. The sequence goes on along the minus strand of NW_026864522.1, from coordinate 10,067 downwards.
ATCGATCTATTGTATTCTAAAAATTATATTACAATTATAATATAATAACAATGATAATATTTCATAGTTTGTAATTTGTTTGTTATTAACTTATTTGTTTGATTAGCTCATTTCTGACTGTGTGATAATCATTTATAGATACAGGTAAACTATTGCTATTTAAGATCGCTTTGCTATGATATGTCTTTTAAGAAATAAGTAATATTAATGTAATAATTCATTCATTTTTATGCTCCCCGAAAAATTTCGGGGGAGCATACATGTATAGTCACCGCCTTGTCCGTCAGTCTTTCCGTCAATGAGTCCGTTTTTCTTGTCCGGGACATAAATTTGAAACAACAAGAGGTATCAACATGAAACTTTGTAGGTAGCTAGATCTCATTGAGTAGGTGTGCAGTGCACAAGAACGGTAACTCTGCCAAGCTGAAATACTTGACTTACCTTTCAGCTTAGTCAAGTGAATGATTGTGTTACAGATGAATACAGTTTTGAATAAGTGTATTGACTTTGTCCTTTTCTAATATTATTGCTTTAGAAAACAACATTTCGAAATCCCATTTTATTTTATTATTGTCAATTATCTACAATTATAACCCAGTTTGGTTGAAGATTAAATCATGTAATGTTTTTCAAAAGAAATACAAAGTCAAACATTCAGTTGTGAAAAGTTGAGCACCTACATTGTACATGTATAACAAATTAAAGATGTATCACCAGTAATATAACCGCCTCCGTGGTTGAGGGGTTTGAGTCAATGACTTCTAATCCAGCTACCTCTCTGGCGTGGGTTCGATCCTCGGGAGACGATTTGGTAGTTTAGCACGGAGGAAGGTAGACTAGTACTGGTGTAACTCTCCAGGAACGATGGTTAGAAAAGGCGTAAAATGAAACAAACAAACATCACCAGTAAATGGTGGGTAAACAGCAACTGTTTATGATAATACTTTTTTCTGGAATATACTTTGTGGAATAACAGCTTCTTTCAATTAATAAGTCCCTTGGTTATGGCATATTGTCATTTAAGTGCATTCAGTGATTTTTCACCTTATATATCTGATATCTATAAAAGGCCTCTTCCCAATCAAAATTTTCTTACAATTTATGCAGTTTTCCAAAAAATCTGAACTTACACAGGCTTTTTTAAATCCCAAATTAGTAATTTTAGCAATCATTTTTCCCAAAATCATGAAGCTAAGGCCTTTTCCCAATGAATTTCGAAAAGCCACTAACATCATTATGATAAATGATTCCCAAGTTGATCATAATTGATACTAGAAAATTGAGATTTCTTTTTGTTTTATCTTCTGACCAGAATGTCATCACAACTTTTATTAAATATTTTACAGATGAGCGTGAAGGGGTAGAGAAAGAGTCTCTCAAGATTGTATTAAAGGTGGGAGGAGCAGATGCGGGGTCAGATGTCTCGTATTCCCATGATGAGAAGAAACACAAACATAAAAAGAAGAAGAAAAAGAAGGATAGGGACAGGCACAGGCATGCTGAGGTGAATATATTTACCACTAGATTTTGTCAAATGCTCATTTAATACATATCACTTGTGAATTTTTCAAGCAAACTAAATTTCTCTTTATGTACGATGCTATACAGCAAATTTACAGAGGTTACATGATTTTATTTACAATGTATATGTCATTGTACCTTTAAGTAGTAATTTATTCTTTTGTTTTTGTTTATACAGAATTTATTTTATTTCAATTGTTTTGTTTTGTAGTCACATTGATCTATAGTAAAGTGGGGGGGGGGGAGATAATTGCGTCATTACACACCAGCTGTTTTGTAGTATACAAATGTTGAAAAGGTTGACAATATTATAAACACTTTACGTCAGATAAATAAGGTTAAATTTGGGTTTTCTAAATGATAAGGAGGTTACGAAAATGTTTATTTAAAAATACTCTTAAGCTACCAGATAAATCTGTCCATAAACAGTTAATTCTATATTAATGCATCATATAGAAATGTTTCTCTAAAACTAACACAGTAAGCACAGTAACTATCTATGTTTATGAAATGAGGTGGAGCAACTTTATTACAATACTATGACTGGATAAAATACTGGCCTTGAAAATAAGCTGTCCTTGAATTTGGGCCATTAATCTTTTACCAAAATTTGAAATGAGCCTCAGCTTATTATCAGATTTTTTGGGGTAAGTCCCTTTAACAGAAGCAAATACAAGATTTTTAACCTCACTGAATTTAAAAAAAATGTAATAATTTATGTTTGGTATATAAGTGAAACAACTGGCAAGGTCTTACAGTGATAGGCCCGGCATCCCTGTCATATTGTTGATGAATACATTGGCAAGTGTACTCTGCTCAAGATTAAAGATATATTAACTACATGTTTGTTGTTTAAGAAATGAAAACTCTTTGTTTTAGTTTGTAATATTTGCATTTAATAATGTGTTTTTAAGGTGTTTATTGAATGTACTTTTGTATGTCATGCAAGTTTAATAACTTATTTGATCAGTATTTATCTTTTAAGGAAGCAAAAAGTAATTCTATATTATATAAATAACTTTTTCTATATTATATAAATAACTTTAGTAAGTTAAGGTACATATGTTAGTCTACACTTAGCATTGAAGTTTTTTTTTATTATGGAAAATATGAATGATAGTACCATTTGTTTAAACAAATTAATTTTATTCTATAAAAGATGTACCTAAAATTGTGCAAAAGGAATAAAACTGCCTGTGTGCTTATGATAATCATCAATTATCAATCATCATCAATTATTCAAAATAATCTTGCCAAAATTTCTCTGTATGTATATCTAATAGGTATGGGCTTTGAATACATATTATTTTAGCACCCTTTTATATGAAATGTAAAAGCTTAATGTTTTGTACAAAGTCCGGTTAGAAAAAGACTTTGTGAGCAATTTTCAACAGCTGTGAGTTAGTTGATAATAAAACCTATCTTTATACTAACTAGACTGACTCTGTAAAGGAAGAAGTAGAAGAGAAGAATGAAGACGATGAAGATTTCTCCGTAAGTCAGGGCGAGGATGAAGATACGTTTGAGCCGCCAGCTAAACGTGTGTTACTAGACATAGACGACGAGAGTAACTCTAGTCAGGATTTACAGCCACGACGTAGTGTGAGGCAAGTTGCCGAGAGTAAAGAGGATGAGAAAGGAGTTCTTAGAGAATGCCTGCTATATATTCAGAAACATTTGCAAAGGTAACTACTTTAATTTGTATTCAAGTGTAGCATAATTTACCATATATTTTACATGAAAATAGATTCAAAATGGAGATTCAGTGATGTTTATGCTTCATTTTTTGTAAGAAGTTAAAGTTATATAATAAAACAGCTTGCTCTGTTGATGAGGGGCTACTCTTCAGTGGCTCTGAAGAAAACGATCTTTGTAAATTATAAAACTATTTATAAGTACTTCAAAGAATATTTTATATTTAGCCAACTGAAGTCCTCTGTGAGTATGGAAACATTTTGGATTTTAAGGTGCATATTCTTCTCCATTTTCCAGGAAAGATGTGAATGGATTCTTTGCATTCCCAGTAAATGATGTGATAGCTCCAGGTTACTCTATAATCATCAAAGAACCGATGGATTTTAGTACAATGTTAACAAAGATAGAGAATGATACATACGATTCTATAATGGACTATAAGGTAAGATTTAGATGGTATTGTTGTAAGCAGAATGTTTATCATTACAGATTTGTGATAGAGAACCAACAGCTAGTGTCATTTTCATGATATTATGTGATATTTAATTTGTGTGATATTTAATTTGATTTATTACAGAATTTCTATGTATTGATATATTACAGATTATGTATTACAGAATGACTATGTATTGATATATTACAGATTATGTATTGATATGTTACAGAATGTCTATGTATTGATACATTACACATTATGTATTCATGTATTACAGAATGACTATGTATTGATGTTTTATTGGATATATTCCAGAATGACTATGTATTGATGTGTAACAACGCAATGACATACAATAGACCAGAGACTATCTACTATAAAGAAGCTAAGAGACTCTTACAAAGTGGACTTAAAATGATGAGCAAGGTAAAAATTTGATTTCTTATGGCTTTATTTTTTCCTAATCATTAAGATTGGAAAAATATTATGTTTTTCAGATTTAAAACTCCATTGTTTAATGTCTGATTAAGAAGGATCTAAGAATGACAACATTTATAAGCAGCATAGTTAACTAACAACATGCCTAGTAATAAGAAGGAGTCTCGTATTTATGTCTGGTTTCATGATTTATGTCTGTTTAAGATACATCCCATCCTAAATTTCAGGAGAAATTACTGTTAATGAGAAGTCTTGGATTTATGTCTAGCTTCAGTATTTATGTCTAATTTTACCATATATTCCATCCTAAATTTCAGGAGAAATTACTGGTAATGAGAAGTCTAGGATTTATGTCTAGTTTCAGTATTTATGTCTAATTTTACCATATATTCCATCCTAAATTTCAGGAGAAATTACTGGTAATGAGAAGTCTAGGATTTATGTCTAGCTTCAGTATTTATGTCTAATTTTACCATATATTCCATCCTAAATTTCAGGAGAAATTACTGGTAATGAGAAGTCTAGGATTTATGTCTAGTTTCAGTATTTATGTCTAATTTTACCATATATTCCATCCTAAATTTCAGGAGAAATTACTGGTAATGAGAAGTCTAGGATTTATGTCTAGTTTCAGTATTTATGTCTAATTTTACCATACATCCCATCCTAAATTTCAGGAGAAATTACTGTTAATTAGAAGTCTTGGATTTATGTCTAGCTTCAGTATTTATGTCTAATTTTACCATATATTCCATCCTAAATTTCAGGAGAAATTACTGGTAATGAGAAGTCTAGGATTTATGTCTAGTTTCAGTATTTATGTCTAATTTTACCATATATTCCATCCTAAATTTCAGGAGAAATTACTGGTAATGAGAAGTCTAGGGTTAATGTCTAGTTTCAGTATTTATGTCTAATTTTACCATATAATCCATCCTAAATTTCAGGAGAAATTACTGGTAATGAGAAGTCTAGGGTTAATGTCTAGCTTCAGTATTTACGTCTAATTTTACCATACATTCCATCCTAAATTTCAGGAGAAATTACTGGTAATGAGAAGTCTAGGGTTAATGTCTAGCTTCAGTATTTACGTCTAATTTTACCATATATTCCATCCTATATTTCAGGAGAAATTACTGGTAATGAGAAGTCTAGGATTTATGTCTAGTTTCAGTATTTATGTCTAATTTTACCATATATTCCATCCTAAATTTCAGGAGAAATAACTGGTAATGAGAAGGAGTCTAGGATTCATGTCTAGCTTCAGTATTTATGTCTAATTTTACCATATATTCCATCCTATATTTCAGGAGAAATTACTGGTAATGAGAAGAAGTCTAGGATTTATGTCTAGTATAACAATGGAAGAGATAGGTATAAATCAAGAGGATAATACAGGTGCTGTGCTGGAAGAACTAAATGCCAAGGAGAAAGAATACGAAATCACAGTCAAAAATAGAGACAAGTAAGTCAATAGAAATTTTATTTTTTTGGGTTTGACAAACATATGTCTACATATGTTAAGGTCTTGTAGCGAATTTTAGCTCGACAATTTATAGAGTAGGAAGTGCTGTTGTACACTGTCATTGTCGTCACACTTCAGTTTAGTTTTTGCATGCAAGTTGATATCTCCAAAACTACTGAAGGGAATTGATTGAAACTTAACACACTTGTTCCCTATGATTATCAAACTTGATGGGTGCAGGTCCCATAACCCTGAGTTACCTTACAGATTTATGCCCCTTTTCTTACTGAATGGTTGAGCACACTGTGTGATGGACAGCTCTTTTTTTTCTGGTGAAAGACCACATCAGAAGTTTATGCATGCCATATTTCTAGAATAAGCAAGCAGTTTTCTTACATTTGCTGTGGTGGCATGGCCCAGTGGTTAATTAATTTTGTGTACTAGTAATCAAAGGATTGCTGGCTACATTGGTTTAAACACCATCAGTGGCAATATGTTGTTTTTTTTGAGCCAGAAACTACAAAGGTCATAGATCTGTCATATTATTATGTTAATCTGCTAACAGGTTTGTACATTCATTTGTTTGTAGATTCTATATATCACCAAGTATTTCCTCATGAATGTTGCTGTTTTGCTATATATTTAATTATAGTGTTTAGCTCTCCCAGCTTTAGCATAAGTATTGTTTATTATGTTACAGCATTGGAAGGTTTGAAGCATTCCCGGATAACATGACACCAGATGAAATACTTGCCCAAGCTCAATCAATGGCCCAGGATGCTAGAGATATGCTAGCATGGAAGAAACCAAAAACTAAGGTAACTTTATAATATACGAGTTTCAGATCAGTTGAAAGCCTATTTAATTCTACTTATGTCCCTATTACTTGAAAGATTTGCCCTTGATGTCCACCCCACTGTCACACTGTCTGTCTATCTATCTATCTATCTGTCTGTCTGTAGACTGACAAAACAATGGAAAGTTGGAGCATCTGTATCCTATGGACACATTTAGTTGTGTTCAAAACTAAATATACATGTAATCAAAATAATTGAGAAGAGTTGATTGATTATATTTTGTGACAGATATCCATAGAAATGTTCTACATTCATGCAAATAAATTTGCATACTTTATATATTGATATTTATATTTTATGATACAGTTGAGTTTCCTGCGGAAGAGAGATGATGGTACAACATCTATGACAGTGATAAATCCAGATAATGATGGAATAGGTGAGATTGTTGTTATTCTTGTTGTATATTGTTGGTGTTTGTTGTTGTGATTGTATTGTTGTTGCTTTAATTGTCTTTGAAGCTTCTCAATCATAGAATGTTTTTTTTTTCTTAAAGCTATTTAGTTATGTTTAATCTCAGTCAGTATGCTTTATGGAATATATGATGTTTAATCATTTACCTTCAACAAAATTGTCAGACAAGACAAAAGAAATGGCTGTTCTTTATCCCTGAAATATACCGGTAATTATGCTGGGTTTGTAGACCGGATGACCGTTTAAAGGTGTGTCTTTTCATAGAAATACAAATTTTGAATATATTTTTTTTTGCAAAGAACATATATGTAGGATATAGGAACAGTGAGGAATTTTGTAATAATCTTGCGCAATATAGGGAAGGTTTATGTAAGGTATGAATAATAGGTTATGTTAACATTTTCCCAACACCAGATCTTTGTGGATACAAAAAACAACATAATTTTAACCAGGTATCCTGGTTGGATTAGTTATAATTTAAGTTGTCAAAAAAATTATTGAAGTTTATGCACAAGTTTAATATCATATACTAAATTGTAGGGAGATAGCTGATAATCTGGTAGCCTTTATCACATCAAAGTCCTTTTTTTATATCTGGAAATGTCGTAAAATTAGTTTTCTTTACTTGGAGACTTGAAAATGTCTTAAGCTGAGACATTGAGTGCACATGTCTGATGTATTTATAGGTTGTCCTAGATTTTATCATATATATTGTGTCATATAAACTTTCTAAATATAGAATTGACCTATGACCCAACATTGACCTTAACAGCTGATCATGAGTATGTACATATAATGATACTGTCTATGCTTTATCTTTAAAGTACTTTTAGGGCAGACTGAATAACGGCAGTACATGAATAAAGTAAAAGAAAACAAACATTTTAAGATTGTTAATTAAAAATAAGTGGTATTGAATGTTTTGTTTTTGTGTGTGTTTCAAATATTCTAGTGATTGTCACAGAAAATGAAAATTTAGAATATAATGATACCAGCAATCAAGTTTTTGTGAAGGTTTGAAGACATGAGATTAATTAAGATGCAAGATTGCAGAGTTCTGCAGCAGAATCATAAAAAATTAACTGTGATTTTTGTGATGAATTTTATTTGGCTGAATTAATTAAAAAAATGTTTACCTCCAACAATAATTTGAGGATATTTTTTATTTGTTTGGTATGTATAATTTAGTAGGTAAAAGAACATGTATAAAATACTTAACTCATCAATTTTTTTAAGTACCTTATTATACTAAAAAAAATTCACAAAATTTCCATTATCAATTTAAATATTTCAATTATTTTGAAAACATATAGTGATAATTTTTAAAATAAACAAAAGAATATATAAAAATGTTTAGAATAAAGTACTTACTTCATATATTGTCTGATGGCTGATGTTTTAAATGTAGATGAAAGATGTGTAATGTAATTCCATTTATAGCTACAATGTGTGACCTTCACCTTGTAGTGGTTAGGTATATGGAAATAAATGTTTGATATCCTAAGGAAAAATTTGATAGGAAAAGTATTGTACATGACCTTGCCCCATGCATGGGTCCTATACAGGAACATTGTATGGTGTACTGATACATGTATATACCCTAATGTACTCATATATTTAACTAAATTTATGTGTTCATGTGCATTACTATCAGTATTTTAATCTAATATAAGAATGGAACAGGTAAAATGTAATCAACATTTGACTTTATTGTAAAATTGATTATAGAAAAAATATGTATATGGTAACTGTTTTCCAGATATAAAAAAAATTTTTGGTTGTAGAGAATGTTGATGTGATTTGTAAATTCATATATTAATGTAAATATAAAATTCACATATTAAGACATAAGCAAGTGTTTATATATTTAGAGCATCAGCTTTGTTCAAGTCTATTGTTAGTCAATTATAGTCACTAGAGGAATATTGTGGCTGTTACATAGAAATGCCGACACAAAAATCAAAAACAAAAAGGCAAAATAAGAATCAACAACAGCAACAAAAACAAAACACAAAACAAAAAAAAACCTAAAACCTAAATCAAAAACAGACAAAAACTTGTTCAATATATTGAAAATATATACTCTGTATGAATGAACAGGTAAGATAATGTTAAGTGTTGCTGTTGACCTCTTTGAATGAGAAGTCAGTAAGTCTGTGTGATAAAGATTTTGACGTTTGTCCCTTTGTGGGTTATTTTGTCCCAGAACTGGGTCACTTCTTCACTTGTGGTGACATTTTGTTTGATATGACTTACAACGTCATCATTTAGTGCTGTGATGCTACTGTTAACATGTGAAGATATCGTGATCTTTTAAAAGTTTTACATGCCTTCCTATTGAGGAGATATAAAATATTAAATAAAAAAAGAACTTGAAGATAAACATAGATTACTACTTGTATTCTAGAAAATTAGTCAGCAATTTGTCTTTTAACTCTTTTTTTCTTTTTAGTTTTTTTTTCAGTCCAGTAATTCTTTTTTTTTCCAGCTGTTTAAATGATTATATTGCATTTTATAATAAACATTAAAAACCTTTTAATGAACTGTAAACTTGTGATTATTAAATCTATTTGATTGTTTTTAGGCCTCTGTAGGGATATTTAACTCTAACCTTGCTAAATATTTTAAATGGACTACCGGTACTACATTTTTAGAGGGTTATATTGCATTGATATATTTATATACGGTCATATAACCTGTCAGAAATTTTTATAACAAATTGATAATACAGCAAACTTCCTTTTTTAGAGAAAAAAGGTCACAACAGTCGTTTATATAAAACTATGTAAATGTTATGATTATCCAATGAAAAGTGATGTTACATTATGTGCAGTATTATAAAATTAATGTAGTCAGACTGGCATACTGTAAATCTGACCCAGGAGTGTTGATAGTTTGAGTTTTAGTCATTAGATGTTTAAGACTTAAAAAGCTGACAATTGATAGATAAGAATTTTTCAGCATTGTATTTTCTCATTATTGACTAAAGTAAGTATATATAAAAGTCAATTGTTTGAATGTTTTCTTGTAATTCAGTGGGAGAGAATGAGAGAATTATTTCCCTTGGTGCTGTGACAGGAAAGTTGACCTCTGGTACAGGCAGTATAGCTGGATTTAAAGAAGACAAACGGAACAAAGCCAACCAATGTATGTACAAGTAAAATGGTTTCCTGCGGGGAACATTTTTAATGATATAAAGATATTTCATTTAACTATTTTCAACATTGTTTGGGGGGAATAA